>NC_057810.1:124466749-124748720 GCF_018294505.1 Triticum aestivum | reverse complement strand
ATCGGATTTAGTTAGCAACAGTAGCGAAGGAATCGCTCCATCGGGTTCAGTTAACAGCCATTGATCGATCGCTTGGGTTTAGTAACGCGTAGCCTGCAGTGCAATCGCTCGGGTTCAGTTAGAGCCCAACACCTCGCTCGGCTTCAGTTAGAGCCAACGCCTCGCACACACGCGCGTACGTACGAGAGAAACGCGCATCGCTCCGCCCCCGACCTCCCACCGTAACCGACAACTCCCCAAAATTTTCCTCCCCCTCGCTTCTACCACGGTTTTTTCCGTCATGGACGGCCCAAAGAATGTCATGCAGCTGCGTCTCCGGCCCGCCCAGGACAAAAAGCCCATTTTCTGTCATGATTTTTCATCATAGAAGTAGGATCCCACCACATCTATGATGATACCGGGTTTTGTCACAATTATCGTCATAGAAGTGTCATATGTATGACAGGAAAAAAATTCGTTCGGCCCAAAATGTCATGGATGTGTCTTTTTTTGTAGTGTTCATTAAGGACTTCTCTAAAATCTCTAGGCCTCTGACTAATTTATTGCAAAAAGATATTCCTTTTGTCTTTGATGATGATTGTGTAGAAGCATTTGAAGCACTTAAGAAAGCTTTGATCACAGCACCTATTGTTCAGCCACCTGATTGGAATTTACCTTTTGAAATTATGTGCGATGCTAGTGATTATGCTGTAGGTGATGTTCTAGGGCAAAGAGTCGGTAAGAAATTGAATGCTATCCATTATGCTAGTAAGACTCTTGATACTGCCCAGAGAAATTATGCTACCACTGAAAAAGAATTCTTAGCAGTTGTGTTTGCATGTGATAAGTTTAGAGCTTATATTATTGATTCCAAAGTTACTATTCACACTGATCATGCTGCTATTAAATATCTTATGGAAAAGAAAGATGCTAAGCCTAGACTCATTAGATGGGTTCTCTTGCTCCAAGAATTTGACTTGCATATTATTGATAGATAGGGAGCTGAGAACCCCGTTGCAGACAACTTGTCTAGGCTAGAGAATGTTTTTGATGACCCACTGCCTATTAATGATAGTTTTCCTGATGAACAATTAGCAGTTGTCAATGCTTCTCGTACTGCTCCTTGGTATGCTGACTATGCTAATTACATTGTTGCTAAATATATACCGTCTAGTTTCACATACCAGCAAAAGAAAAAGTTCTTTTATGATTTAAGACATTACTTCTGGGATGATCCACACCTTTGTAAAGAAGGAGTAGATGGTATTATTAGACGTTGTGTGCCTGAGCATGAACAGGAACAAATCCTATGCAAGTGTCACTCTGAATCCTATGGAGGACACCACGCTGGAGATAGAACTACACACAAGGTACTACAATCTGGTTTTTATTGGCCTACTCTTTTCAAAGATGCTCGTAAGTTTGTCGTATCTTGTGATGAATGTCAAAGAATAGGTAACATCAGTAGACGTCAAGAAATGCCTATGAATTATTCTCTTGTTATTGAACTGTTTGATGTTTGGGGCTTTGATTATATGGGACCTTTTCCTGCCTCCAATGGTTATACACATATTTTGGTTGTTGTTGATTACGTTACTAAGTGGGTAGAAGTTATTCCAACTAGTAGTGCTGATCGTAACACTTCTATTAAAATGCTTAAAGAAGTTCTTTTTCCAAGGTTTGGAGTCCCTAGATATCTTATGATTGATGGTGGTTCACACTTTATTCATGGTGCTTTCCGTAAGATGCTTGCTAAGTATGATGTCAATCATAGAATTGCATCTCCCTATCACCCGCAGTCTAGTGGTCAAGTAGAGTTGAGCAATAGAGAGCTCAAATTAATTTTGCAGAAGACTGTGAATAGATCTAGAAAGAATTGGTCCAAAAAACTTGAGGATGCATTATGGGCCTATAGAACTGCATACAAAAATCCTATGGGTGTGTCTCCTTATAAAATGGTTTATGGAAAAGCATGTCACTTACCTCTTGAACTTGAACATGAAGCATATTGGGCTATTTAAGAGCTTAATTATGACTTCAAACTTGCCGGTGAGAAAAGGTTATTTGATATTAGCTCACTTGATGAATGGAGAACCCAAGCATATGAGAATGCCAAGCTCTTCAAAGAAAAAGTCAAACGCTGGCATGATAAGAGGATACAAAAGCGTGAGTTTAACGTAGGAGATTATGTGTTATTATTCAACTCTCGTTTAAGATTTTTTGCAGGAAAACTTCTCTCAAAATGGGAAGGTCCCTACGTTATCGAGGAAGTCTATCATTCTGGTGCTATAAAAATCAACAACTTTGAAGGCACAAATCCGAGGGTGGTAAACGGTCAAAGAATTAAACATTATATTTCAGGTAATCCTATCAATGTTGAAACAAATATTATTGAAACCATAACCCCTAAGGAATACATAAGAGACACTTTCCAGAACGTTCCAGACTCCGAAAAGGTATAGGTACGTGGTACGGTAAGTAAACCGACTCCAAAACAACTCTAATGGCAATTTTCATTAGTTTTGGATTATTTAAGGATTTTAGGAAGAAAGAAGTAGTCCGAAAGGGACACGAGGTTCCCACGAGAGAGGAGGGCGCCCCCCCCCCCTTAGGGCGTGCCCCCCTGTCTTGTGGGCACCTCATGTGCCTCCCGGACTCTGTTTTCTTGTATGTTACATATTTTGGTCGGTAAAAATTCATTATATATACTCCCAAAGGTTTTGACCACCGTATCACGCAAATATACTCCCAAAGATTTAGAGCACCATGACTTCTCCCTCCTACAACAATGAAGACAAGGATGCTTGGCTATTGAAGATAGAGTTGAAAAGAGAGGAACCGGAAGAGAGTAACAAGGGGGAAGGGATCAAGGAGGCTATGGAGATTCCAGCTCCGGTGGTGAAAGAAGAAGACATCCCTCACCCTTTACCTAACCTTTCCACTCCAAGAGAGATTGAAGCTTTCAAGATGATTGAGTTAGCCCGCATACAAAACAAGTATCTCACACAGGAGAATATTTTGCTGAAGGATCATATTGCTGGGCTCAAGGGCATTATCCGCAAGTTGGAGGAGCTTTTACGCTCGATGTGCGATTATCCACCGTCATCATCACCACCTCCATCACCTCTGAAGAAATAATCACATGGGTATGGGCACTCCCCTTGGCAACTGCCAAGCTTGGGGGAGGTGCCCCGGTATCGTATCACCATCACACTCCTATCTTTACCGCTTTATTTAGTTTGATCCTTTTAGTAGTATCTTGATCTATTAGTTCGAAGTTTTTGATATCAAGTAGTTTCGAGTTTTTCGTTGTGATCTCTTTATGTAAGCGAGTCCGTGTGCTATCTATAATAAAGATTAGTGTTGAGTCAAGGGCTTTGCTATGTTGCTATGATCTTGAGAAAGTAGAAAGAACAAAAGAGTTCATATTGATCTTATGGATAGTGATAACTTCACATATAGAAAGTATGAGGCATAAAAATTGTTGAGAGTTGATGAACGTAGCCTTGGTCATCGTTGCAATTAATAGGAAGTGATAAGGAAAGAGGGGTTCACATATAGATATATTATCTTGGACATCTTTTATGATTGTGAAGCACTCATTAAGTATGACATGCTAAAAGAGTTGACGTTGGACAAGGAAGACAACATAATGGTTTATGTTTTCCGACATCTCAGTTAAAGTATATTGTCACTGACCTTCTAAAACATGTTGAGCTTGCCTTTCACCCTCATGCTAGCCAAAATTCCTAGCACCAAGTAGAGATACTACTTGTGCTTCCAAATATCCTTAAACCCAGTTTTGCCATGAGAGTCCACCATACCTACCTATGGATTGAGTAAGATCCTTCAAGTAAGTTGTCATCGGTGCAAGCAATAAAAATTGCTCTCTAAATATGCATGACTTATTAGTGCAGAGAAAATAAGCTTTGTACGAACTTGTTGTGGAAGTAGTAAAAGCGACGGATTGCATAATAAAGGTCCACATACAAGGGGCAATATAAAGTGACGTTCTTTTGCACTAAGATTTTGTGTATCCAACCCTAAAAGTGCATGACAACATTTGCTTCCCTCTGTGAAGGGCCTATCTTTTACTTTATGATTTACTTTAATACTTGAGTCAAGGTGATCCTCACCTTTCCCTTTTTCATTTTATCCTTTGGCAAGCTCTTCGTGTTTTAAAGATCACGATATATATATCCGGTTGGATGTAAGTTGACATAGGCTATTATTGTTGACATCACCTAAAGGTGAATACGTTGGGAGGCAACACAATAAGCCCCTATCTTTCTCAATGTCCGGTTGAAACTCTATAACCACAAGTATTGCATGAGTATTAACAATTATGAGAGACTACGAGATAGTTGAGTACGTGAGCTTGCTGAGGAGCTCTATTATTGACTCTTTCTGATGTTACGATAAATTGCAATTACTTCAATGACTGAGATTATAGTTTTTGTTAGCTCCCAATGAATTTTTTGAACCATACTTGACTTTGTGGATTGCTTATTACTTGAACATAGGAAATCATATGACAAAATCCATATATGTTGCTGTTATTAGAATGATCATGATGCCCTCATGTCCGTATTTTTATTTTTATCGGCACCTCTATCTCTAAACTTGTGGACATATTTTTCGATTTCGGTTTCCGCTTGAGGACAAGCGAGGTCTAAGCTTGGGGGAGTTGATATGTCCATTTTGCATCGTGCTTTTATATCAATATTTATTGCATTATGGGCTGTTATTACACATTATATCTAATACTTATGGCTATTCTCTCTTATTTTACAAGGTTTACCATGAAGAGGGAGAATGTCGGCAGCTGGAATTCTGGCTGGAAAAGGAGCAAACGTTGGAAACCTATTATGCACAACTCCAAAAGACCTGAGACTCCATGAAACAACTTTTTGGAGTTATTAAGGAATTATGAGCAAAAGAAATAGGCCAGGGGGCCCACACCCTGTCCAGGAGACAAGAGGGCGCCCCCCCTAGGGGCGCGCCCCCTATCTCCTGGGCCCCCTGGTGGGCCTCCGGCGTCCATCTTCTGCTATATGAAGGGTTTTGTCCTAGAAAAAATCGTGGGCAAGCTTACGAGACGAAACTCCGCCGCCACGAGGTGGAACCTTGGCGGAATCAATCTAGGGCTCTGGCGGAGCTGTTCTGCCAGGGACACTTCCCTTTGGGAGGGGGAAATCATCACCAACGTCATCACCAACGATCCTCTCATCGGGAGGGGGTCAATCTCCATCAACATCTTCACCAACACCATCTCCTCTCAAACCCTAGTTCATCTCTTGTATCCAATCTTGTGTCCAAAACCACAAATTGGTACCTGTGGGTTGCTAGTAGTGTTGATTACTCCTTGTAGTTGATACTTATTGGTTTACTTGGTGGAAGATCATATGTTCAGATCCTTAATGCATATTATTACACCTCTGATTATGAACATGGATATGCTTTGTGAGTAGTTACGTTTGTTCCTGAGGACATGGGTGAAGTCTTGCTATTAGTAGTCATGTGAATTTGGTATTCGTTCGATATTTTGATGAGATGTATGTTGTCTCTCCTCTAGTGGTGTTATGTGAACGTCGACTACATGACACTTCACCATTATTTGGGCCTAGAGGAAGGCATAGGCAAGTAATAAGTAGATGATGGGTTGCTAGAGTGACAGAAGCTTAAACCCTAGTTTATGCATTGCTTCGTTAGGGGTTGATATGGACCCATATGTTTAATGATGTGGTTAGGTTTACCTTAATACTCCTTTTTGTAGTTGCGGACGCTTGCAATAGGGGTTAATCATAAGTGGGATGCTTGTCCAAGTTAGGGCAGTACCCAAGTGCCGGTCCACCCACATATCAAATTATCAAAGTACCAAACGCGAATCATATGAGCGTGATGAAAACTAGCTTGACGATAATTCCCAATGTGTCCTCAGGAGCTCCTTCCTCATTATTAGAATTTGTCCAGGCTTATCCTTTGCTACATAAAGGATTGGGCCACCTTGCTGCACTTTATTTACTTTATTTACTTTTGCTCGTTACTATTTATCTTATCACAAAACTATCTATCACCTATTATTTCAGTGCTTGCAGAGAAAACCTTACTAAAAACCGCTTATCATTTCCTTCTGCTCCTCGTTGGGTTCGACACTCTTACTTATCGAAAGGACTAAGATAGATCCCCTACACTTGTGGGTCATCAGGTACTGCAGCATGTGTCGTGTAAGGTGACATCGGGCATGAATGAAAAACTGATGGCGCCATACATAGAACAGCAGGTAAAGCATGCACTTTTCCAAATGTTTCCAACAAAGGCCCCGGGGCCGGATGGATACCCGACGCATTTCTTTCAACGCCATTGGAACATATGTGGAGCAACCGTCTCGAGGGCAGTTTTGGGCATTGTTTGTGGGGAGGAAAGTCCTGCTTGTGTTAATGACACCATGTTGGTCCTGATCCCAAAGGTATCTAACCCCACTCTCTTGTCCCAATTCTGCCCAATCAGCTTATGCAACGTTTTCTATAAAATAGCTTCAAAGGTTCTCGCAAACCTTTTGAAGGAGATTCTCCCGGAGATCATCTCGGAAGAACAATCAGCGTTTGTGCCAGGAAGGCTAATTATAGATAACATTATATCAGCTTATGAGTGTTTGCATTTCATGAAAATTAACAGGTCAAAAGAAAATAACTATTGTGCCCTGAAATTGGATATGATGAAGGCATACGACAGAGTGGAGTGGAGTTATTTGGAAGCCATAATGAGGAAGCTGGGGTTTGCTGAACCATGGATCTCAGTCATCATGAACATGGTTAGCTCAGTCTCTTTTTCTATTCTGTTTAATGGGAACCGGTTGGAGGATTTTAAACCAACTTGTGGGATTCGGCAGGGAGATCCTATCTTTCCATACCTCTTCTGGCTAGCAGCAGAGGGCCTTTCGTGCCTATTGAAGTCTCAGAATGAATCGTCCTAGATTTGCGGCATTAAGGTGGCTAAGACGGCCCCGTCGGTGAACCATCTTTTATTCGCGGATGATAGCCTGCTGTTTTTTAAGGCGAGTGTAGATGGAGCTAAAAAGGTCTCAAACCTACTGGACACATACTGTCATGCCCCGGGACAAAGGATAAATGGGGAAAATCTTCAATCTTCTTCAGTAAAGGATGCCCGGGAATAGTCAGGGATGCAGTCAAGGGCTGCTTGCATGTGCCCAATGAATCCTTAAGCGACAGATATCTTGGCATGCCAACTGACGTTGGTCACTCAAAGATGGGTACCTTCAAATATCTGAGTGACCGAGTATGGGACAAGGTGAAAGGTTAGATGGGAAAATGCGTATCTTCAGGCGGCAAGGAGGTGCTTATAAAGTCGGTTGCCAAGGCCATCCCAGTATATTCAATGTAATGTATTAAGCTCCCTAGAGGTTTATGCAATCATCTAAACTCCATCATCAGGAGGTTTTGGTGGGGTGCAAATAGGGCAAGAGAAAGCCAGCATGGGTGTCGTGGGAAGTTATGACGAGACCCAAATATTTGGGAGGATTGGGGTTTCACGATTTTCAACTTTTTAACCTTGCACTTCTTGCAAGATAGGCTTGGAGAATGCTCCAAGAGCCAACCTCATTGAGTGCCAGGATTCTTATGTCAGTGTACTATCCGGGTACAGATTTTCTTAGTGCAGAAGTTGGGTCGAGGCTGAAAGTGCAACTATCCCTAGGTGAGTTTGGTAATTCCTAACAACATATAGCTCATTGAGCTAACATTATTTCAAGATAAATATTTCAGGAAAAGCTCAATGAATGGCATGGCATGGATGAGAAAAGTGGACCCCTCAAATGCTAAGGATAAAAGGATTGGCTCAAGCTTCAAGCTCAAGACTCTACATTTTATATTTTAGTGATCCAAGATCACATTGAGTCTATAGGAAAAGCCAATACTATCAAGGAGGGATGAGGTGTTGCTTGATGAGGTTCTTGCTTCATAGTGCTTAGTGATATGCTCCAAAACCCTCAACTACTTTCCAACATCCACATATGACCTAAACCTAAAGTCCAACTTGGCCCCACCGATTCTTTCTTTCTGACGCCACCGAGTTCAGATATCATAGCCACTGCCACAAACCCTAGGCAAATCAGTCTCACCGATAGGGATCTCGGTCTCACCGAGATGGGATTGTAATCTCTCTGTTTCCCTTCGTAACATTTCGGTACCACCGAGATGAGCGATCGGTCCCACCGAGATTGCAATGTAAACTCTTTATTTCCCTTTCGTAACATTTCGGTCCCACCAAAATGAGCGAACCGGTCCCACCGAGTTTATCTGACCAACTCTTTGGTTGCCTTATTACCAAAATCGGTCTCACCGAGTTTGTGTAATCGGTCTCACCGAGATTACGTTATGCCCTAACCCTAACCATATCGATCCTACCGAGTTGCATGTCGGTCCCACCGAAAACCCTAACGGTCACTAGGTTTACTGAATCGGTCAGACCGAGTTTCTCAATTTGGTCCCACCGAGATTGGTAAATTGTGTGTAACGGTTAGATTTTGTGTGGAGGCTATATATACCCCTCCACCTCCTCTTCATTCGGAGAGAGAGCCATCAGAACAAACCTACACTTCCAACTTACATTTTTTGAGAGAGAACCACCTACTCATGTGTTGAGACCAAGATATTCCATTCCTACCATATGAATCTTGATCTCTAGCCTTCCGCAAGTTGCTTTCCACTCAAACCTTCTTTCCACCAAATCCAAATCACGTGAGAGAGAGTTGAGTGTTGGGGAGACTATCATTTGAAGCACAAGAGCAAGGAGTTCATCATCAACACACCATTTGTTACTTCTTGGAGAGTGGTGTCTCCTAGATTGGCTAGGTGTCACTTGGGAGCCTCCGACAAGATTGTGGAGTTGAACTAAGAAGTTTGTAAGGGCAAGGAGATCGCCTACTTCGTGAAGATCTACCGCTAGTGAGGCAAGTCCTTCGTGGGCAACGGCCATGGTGGGATAGACAAGGTTGCTTCTTCGTGGACCCTTCTTGGGTGGAGCCCTTCGTGGACTCGCGCAGCCGTTACCCTTCGTGGGTTGAAGTCTCCATCAACGTGGATGTACGATAGCACCACCTATCGGAACCACGGCTCAAAAATCACCGAGTCTCCAAATTGTGTTTGAACTCTCCAAACCCTTCCCTTTACATTCTTGCAAGTTGCATGCTTTACTTTCCGCTGCCTATATACTCTTTGCATGCTTGCTTGAATTGTGTTAAGATTGCTGGAACCGTGCTAAGTTGTTAAAATCTGCCAAGAACTAAAATTGGGAAAAGGATATATTTTTATTTGGTCAAGTAGTCTAATCACACCCCCCCCCCTCCCCCCCTCTAGACATACTTTCGATCCTACAGAGGCCATCTCAAATTTGGCGGGCAATACATGAGGGTAAGGAGATACTCAAACAGAGGATCATACGAAGAATCGGGAACGGACGATCGACGAATATTTGGGATGATAATTGGATTCCCAAGAAAGCATCTTTGCGTCCAATTACCTCGCTAGTCCCGAACTCTCCCGAGAAGGTTTCTGAGCTGCTCTTACTGCGATGGTAGCATGGGACGAACAGTTAGTCCAGGGTGTCTTTCTGCCCATTGATGCCGAAACAATACTGAAGATCCCAGTTTGCACTAGAAACACACAGGATTTCTGGGCTTGGAACCCTGACAAAAAGGGCATGTTCACAGTAAGTTCAGCATACATATTTTTGGTTAATACAAAATATACGAGGGAAGGATGGTTGCATGAGCGTGCTGGCTCATCTAGCAACGAGCGTGAGGAGAAAGACTGGATGAAGCTTTGGGGACTTACAATCCCATCAAAAGTCAGAATTTTTCTATGGCGCCTAGCACGACACTCTTTACCAACGACGGACATGATGAACAAGCGAAACATGGCAACCAGGGATGCATGCCCGTTGTGTGGGATGCGGGATTCATGGCGCCATGCGCTTATATCATGCACTATGGCAAGGAGTACTTGGTCACTGGCGGAGCCGGAGCTAGTATCAAAGATGACAAAAAATGTGGAGCCACGGGCGAAGAACTGGTTGTTCGAGTTAAGTGAAACATTGGATCATTCCTCGTTTACTTCAATGGTTATCACTCTTTGGGCCATCTGGTTCGCAAGGAGGAAAGCAATACATGAGGGTATCTTTCAATCTCCTCAGCAAACATCATCGTTCGTTACATCGTACATGAATGAGCTGAGCTAGCTGTCCCCTGTTGCGCCAAGGCATGTCCCAGGTGCTGCCCAGCATAACTCTCCCAACTCCTGGATTGCATCACCGGCGGGAGTGGTGAAGTTGAACGTGGATGCAGCGATTATGTGCAATAAAAGAGGAGGAGCGGTGGCCGCCGTTTGACGAGACCACACTGGGCTCTATCTTGGCTCCTCGGCCATCCTGGTTTGAGGCATAACTAATCCAATGATCCTTGAAACTTTTGCTTGCAGAGAAGCATTGGCCCTAGCAGATGATCTAAACATCCAGAGAGTAATGGTGGCATCGGACAGTTTGGGAGTGGTGAAGGACATTAATTCTGGTACTAGAGGCCCTCACTCAGCGATAGTACATGAAACAATAGAACGGAGTAGTAGTTTTATTTTGTGCTCTTTTGTTCATGAGCGTAGGAACCATAATTTTGAAGCTCATAATCTCGCCAAATCGGCCTGTAAGCTAGGCCTAGGTAGACATGTTTGGTTGGGCACTCCTCATGACCCAACCGTGTACCGATGAACATTATTGTTGAGTAATAAAGTGGCGAGATTTCTCAAAAAAAGCTACTTATCATTGATTGCAATTTTGTTGGTAGCTTACCAAGTGGACCACTTGATCACATTTAGCTACTTGGATGCACAAGATATCATGCAGTGTTTTTTTTTCTTTGTTAGTTCCATGCAAAGTATAGTGTGTGACAACCCATCTTTAGATAAAAAATTATGAGTGATTATATGTTAGGATACCGGGTCATTTTCTCTCTAACCGGTGACGGAGGCAACTTCTACAGTGGTTTTCTCATTGATGGTGTGTGTGGATAGCCAGGTCGGTCAGGGCGCCCTCTCTTATGGGTGTGATGTAACAATTTTTGTCTAGTTTTCTACTCCCTTCGTCCCATGATGTAAGACGTTTTTTCACAATTTTTGTTTTACATTATGGGACGGAGAGAGTACTAATTAATCAGATGATTCTCTTCTTCTTAATTAACTGATTGATTCCTAAGGTATCAGTTTCAAAATAGCACATTTTTTTGGAAAAATGGGCGTAGAATGTAGGCATTAATGTCACTATAAGAAGCTAGAACCTATGTAGGAAATTGTGCCACTCCTAGCCGTGCTCTCGCTTCCCCTCCGGCTCTCATATCCTTGCCACCCTCTCGGCCATGGTCCACGTCAGCGGTGGTACAGGATACCTAGTTGGTGGCCGGATCCAGATTCGACGACATAGGACAAGTCGGACAAGCGCCTGGGTGGAGCGGCAGAGATCCGACAAGGCCTGGGCGGTGTACGGGGTGGCACGGTGGCGACGGCTATCTCCGGGAGCGTGAACACAAAGCACATGAGAAGGAACATACCGAAAAATAAACAAGGGCTTTAGGTGGTGTTTCGGGTGGGCCAGAGGTGTCGGAATCCGACGTGGAAGATATCCGGACTCCCATAGACCTCCAGTTGATTTGGGCTGGTTTTGGGATTTCGTGCGTCCGAACCAATCAGGACAATTTTGATAAGCCGTGTTGGATGGCTAAAATTATCCGGACCATTCGGCCTGAACATCTGCAGGCAGGTTGGTGAACTGCGTTGGAGCTGCACTTAGCAGCCTGGAGCATTTAGTTTGCAGGAATGACTTCACCTTCAGAGGAGTGCAGCCTAATCTGTATAGACACAGGCTAACTTTTAAGTAAGAGTTGAATCTCTATAGATGCTAACTTTCATAGCTGGAACTCCCTGTAACTACCATGTACTTCAGTTTTTCTTCATGTGCACTAGGTAATTCACCTAATGTAGTTCCCTCATAAAAAAAATGCAAGCAAGTGGATGGCGCTCTGTAACTGTGTGGATACGGCACACAACACACTGAACTAGCATATGTGCTCTGCAGCTGCCAACATTTTTTTGAACTCCATTATTCCACGCCCCATCATGGTCTCAGTTCGCTAACTGGAATTATGTTGTTTTACTAGCTTTGACACGCCCATAAAAATATCTAATTTCTTTTATAACTTGTCAAAATCTTGAAGCTTTTTTTTAGGGAAAGTCTTCATGGCACATTTTATTTCACTTTATATCGCTTATTACATCAGAAACAATAAAACTAGGTGGGGTATCATCCCAAAAGACACACAAATGACAAAACCTTTGCTTCTGTTTTCCTTTTTTTTGAAGGTAAACTAGGGATTTTATTCAAAGTTCACGACGTCGGAATACAAACAATCTCCGGTAGAACCCCTAGCCACACATGGCGGCCCACTGCGAGAGACGCAGCTCCCTTTACTAGCAAGTGGGCCTCAAAATTATTGTCTCTACTCTCGGAACGGAAATCAACAGAAGAAAAATTACTGCTACTAGAATGGATCTCTCAAAGGATAGGAGCATAAGATGGTACACCTGCAGATTTGATGTTAGAAATCACTTCTGCACAATCTGTGGCAATGGCGAGATCTGATACGTCTCCAACGTATCTATAATTTTTGATTGTTTCATGCTATTATATTACCCCTTTTGAATGTTTATGGGCTTTATTCTACACATTTATACTCCCTCCGTTTCTTGATATAAGGTGTATAGATTTTTAAGAAAAAGTCCGAAATATAAGGTGTATTGCATTGCACCACTCGTTTGGATAATTTTTTTAGGGATTTGATTACATTTCCTTATATTGGAAAAGCTCCTCTATTTCCTCATGTCAATTAGTCAGGTGTAATCTCGCCCAAAACTTGTGAAATTTTTCCTCCATGTGTGTTCTTTAATTTCCGTGCCAAAAACTATACATCCTATATCTAGGAACGGAGGGAGTATCATTTTTGGGACTAACCTACTAACTGGAGGCCCAGCCCATATTGCTGTTTTTTTTTTGCCTATTTCAGTATTTCGAAGAAAAGGAATATCAAACGGAGTCCAAACGGAATGAAACCTTCGGGAGCGTTATTTTTAGAACAAATCTGATCCGGAGAGCCTGGAGTGCAAGTCAAGAAATCTCCAAGGGCCCCACGAGATAGGAGGGCACCCCCCCCTAGGGGCGCGCCCCCCTGTCTCGTGGGCCCCTCGGGCGTCCACCGACGTACTTCTTTCTCCTATATATATCCACGGACCCCGAAAACATCCAGGAGCATCACGAAACATAATTTCCACCGCCGTAACCTTTTGTATCTGCGAGATCCCATCTTGGAGCCTTCGTCGGCACTCTGCCGGAGAGGGAATCGATCACAGAGGGCTTCTACATCAACACCATAGCCTCTCCGATGAGTTGTGAGTAGTTTACCACAGACCTACGGGTCCATAGTTATTAGCTAGATGGCTTCTTCTCTCTTTTTGGATCTCAATACAATGTTCTCCCCCTCTCTTGTGGAGATCTATTCGATGTAATCTCTTTTTGCGGTGTGTTTGTCAAGATCCGATGAATTGTGGGTTTATGATCAAGTTTATTTATGAATAATATTGGAATCTTCTCTGAATTCTTTTATGTATGATTGAGTTATCTTTACAAGTCTCTTCGAATTATCAGTTTGGTTTGGCCTACTAGATTGATCTTTCTTGCCATGAGAGAAGTGTTTAGCTTTGGGTTCAATCTTGCGATGATCTTACCCAGTGACAGAAAAGGTTGCAAGACACGTATTGTATTGTTGCCATCGAGGATAATAAGATGGGGTTTATATCATATTGCATGAGTTTATCCCTCTACATTATGTCATCTTGCTTAATGCGTTGCTCTGTTCTTATGAACTTAATACACTAGATGCATGCTGGATAGCGGTCGATGTGTGGAGTAATAGTAGTAGATGCAGGCAGGAGTCGGTCTACTTGTTATGGACGTGATGCCTATATACATGATCATGCCTAGATAACGTCATAATTATTCGCTTTTCTATCAGTTGCTTGACAGTAATTTGTTCACCCACCGTAATACTTATGCTCTCGATAGAAGCCTCTAGTGAAACATATGGCCCCCGGGTCTATCTCTTATCATATTTGCTTTCAATCTACTTTTATTTGCATCTTTATTTTCTGCATCTATATTATAAAATACCAAAAATATATTTATCTTATCATACTTTCTCTATCAGATCTCACTTTCGTAAGTGACCGTGAAGGGATTGACAACCCCTTTATTGCGTTGGTTGTGAGTTCTCAGTTTGTTTGTGTAGGTGCGTGGGACTTTTGAGGAGCCTCCTACTGGATTGATACCTTGGTTCTCAAAACTGAGGGAAATACTTACGCTACACTTTGCTGCATCACCCTCTCCTCTTCGGGGAAAACCAACCTCTTTGGGGAGGTCTTCGCTCAAGTCAAGACATACCAAGTACCCATCACAAACCCATCTCCCTCGCATTTACATTATTTGCCTCTCGTTTTCCTCTCCCCCCACTTCACCCTTGCCGTTTTATTTGCCTCCTCCTTCCCAATCTCCTCCTCTCTTTTCGCTTGCCATTTTTCTGTTTGCTTGTGTGTTGGATTACTTGTTGCTATGGCACAAGATAATACCAAGTTGTGTGACTTCTCGAATACCAATAACAATGATTTCCTTAGTACTCCAATTGCTCCTCTTAATGATGTTGAGTCTTGTGAAATCAATGCTGCTTTGCTGAATCTTGTTATGAAAGATCAATTCGCCGGCCTTCCTAGTGAAGATGCCGCTACTCATCTAAACAATTTTGTTGATTTGTGTGATATGCAAAAGAACAAATATACGGATAACAATATTGTCAAATTGAAGTTATTTCCGTTTTCACGTAGAGATCGTGCTAAAATTTGGTTTTTGTCTTTGCCCAAAAATAGTATTGATTCTTGGAACAAGTGCAAAGATGCTTTTATCTCTAAGTATTTTCCTCCCGCTAAGATCATCACTCTTAGGAATGATATTATGAATTTTAAATAACTTGATCATGAGCATGTTGCCCAATCTTGGGAAAGAATGAAATTGATGCTTCGCAATTGCCCTACTCATGGTTTGAATTTATGGATGATCATACAAAAAATTTATGCCGGTTTGAACTTTGCTTCTAGAAATCTCTTAGATTCAGCTGCGGGAGGCACGTTTATGGAAATTACGTTAGGAGATGCTACAAAATTTCTTGATAATATTATGGCTAATTATTCTCAATGGCACACCGAAAGATCTTCTAGTAAAAAAGTGCATGCTATAGAAGAAATCAATGTTCTAAGTGGAAAGATGGATGAACTTATGAAGATGTTTGCTACTAAAAAATACTCCTCTTGATCCCAATGATATGCATTTGTCTTCCTTGATTGAGAATAATAATGATTCTATGGATGTGAATTTTGTTGGTAGGAATAATTTTGGAAACAATGCTTATAGAGGAAATTTTAATACTAGACCGTTCCCTGGTAATCCCTCTAATAATTATGGAAATTCCTACAATAATTCTTATAGTAATTTTAATAAGATGCCCTCTGATTTTGAGAATAGTGTGAAAGAATTTATGATTTCTCAAAAGAATTTTAATGCCTTGCTTGAAGAAAAATTGCTTAAAGTTGATGATTTGGCTAGGAACGTTGATAGACTTTCGCTTGATGTTAATTCTCTTAAACTTGGATCTTCTTCTCCCAAGCATGATATCAATGAGTCTCTCAAAGTAATGAGAATCTCCATTGACGAGTACAAGTAAAGAACCGCTAGATTGCGTGCTAAAAAAGAAAGCTTCATAAAAGCATGTTCTTCTAGTTTACATGAAAATAATGATGAGGATCTCAAAGTTATTGATGCGTCTCCGATTAGATCTATGTTTTGCAAGATGAATTTTGATGATTATGGGAGTGATGATGAATCAACTTTGCCTAGAAGGCATCCCAAAAATTCGGAGTCTTAAGATCTTAATGCTAAATTTGGTAAAAGAGAGATTCAAGAATCTTCAACTTCTAATATTGAACCTACTATCTCGGATTTCAAGGAATTTGATTATGATAATTGCTCTTTAAAAGGTTGTATTTCCTTGTTGCAATCCGTTGTTCATTCTCCTCATGCTTATAGTCAAAATAAAGCTTTTACCAAAGATATCGTTGATGCCTTGTTGCAATCTTATGATGAAAAACTGAATTTGGAAGTTTCTATACCTAGAAAACTTAATGATGAGTGGGAACCTACTATAAAGATTAGTATTAAAGATTATGAGTGTTTTGCTTTGTGTAATTTGGGTGCTAGTGTTTCCACGATTTCGAAAACTTTATGTGATATTCTAGGTTTCCATGATCTTGATGATTGCTCTTTAAATTTGCACCTTGCGGATTCCACCATTAAAAAGCCTATGGGTAGGATCAATGATGTTCTTATTGTTGCTAATAGAAATTTGGTGCCCGTAGATTTTATCGTTCTTGATATAGATTTCAATCTTTCTTGCCCTATTATTCTTGGTAGACCTTTCCTTAGAACGATTGGTGCGATTATTGATATGAAGGAAGGGAACATTAGATTCCAATTTACTTTAAAGAAAGGCATGGAGAACTTTCCAAGAAAGAAAGTCAAATTACCTTATGAATCTATCATGCGTGCTACTTATGAATCAAGTGCCAAAGATGGCACTAGTTAAATCTATCCTTGCTTTTATGCCTAGCTAGGGGCGTTAAACGATAGCGCTAGTTGGGAGGCAACCCGATTTTTCTTTATGTTCTTTGTTTTTGCTCCTGTTTAGGAATAAATCTTGCATCTACTCTCTGTTTAGATGTGTTTTTATCTTTTAATTAGTGTTTGTGCCAAGTAGAACCTATAGGATAAGCTATGATGATAGTTGATTTGATTCTGCTGAAAAACAGAAACTTTGCGCTCACGAGAAAAAATTCAATAAATCACATAAACGTGATTTTTCATTGATTCTTTTTTCTTCTGATTAATAGACAAATTGTCCAGTACTTCCTATTTTGGTAGGATTTTTAGAGTTCCAGAAGTTTGCGTTAGTTACAGATTGCTACAGACTGTTCTGTTTTTGACAGATTCTATTTTTCGTATGTTGTTTGCTTATTTCAATGCATCTATGGCTAATAAATTAGTTTATAAACCATAAGAAAGTTGGAATACAGTATGTTTAACACCAAAATAAATAAAAAATGAGTTCATTGTAGTACCTTATGTAGTGGTTTTGTTTTCTTTCACTAATGGAGCTTATAAGATTTCCTGTTGAGTTTTGTGTTGTGAAGTTTTCAAGTTTTGGGTAAAGCCTTTATGGACTATGGAATAAAGGGTGGAAAGTCCTAAGCTTGGGGATGCCCATGGCACCCCAAGATATTCAAGAGTAGCCAAAATCCTAAGCTTGGGGATGCCCTGGGAAGGCATCCCCTCTTTCGTCTTCGTTCATTGGTAACTTTACTTGGAGCTATATTTTTATTCGCCACATGATATGTGTTTTGCTTGGAGTGTTGTGTATTATATTAGTCTTTGCTTGTTAGTTTACCACAATCATCCTTGCTGTAACACACCTTTTGGGAGAAGCCTATTTGATTAGAATTTGCTAGAATACTCTATGTGCTTCACTTATATCTTTTGAGCTTGATAGTTTTTGCTCTAGTGCTTCACTTATATCTTTTAGAGCACGGCTGTGGTGTCTTAATTTTGAAGAAATTGCTAGTTTCTCATGCTTCACTTATATCATTTTGAGAGTATTTTAGAACAGCATGGTATTTGCTTTTGTTACAAAGTTGGTCCTAGAATGATGAACATTCAAGTTGGGTATAATAAAAACTATCATAAGAAGTGAATTGGATGCTATGATCAACTTGATACTTGATAATTGTTTTGAGATATGGAGGTAGTAATATTAAAGTCATGCTAGTTGGGTGATTATGAATTTAAAGAATGCTTGTGTTAAAGTTTGTGATTCCCGTAGCATACACGTATGGTGAACCGCTTTGTGATGAAGTTGGAGCACAATTTTATTTATTGATTGTCTTTCTTATGAGTGGCAGTCGGGGACGAGCGATGGTATTTTCCTACCAATCTATCCCCCTAGGAGCATGCGCGTAGTGCTTTGATTTTTGATGACTTCTAAATTTTTGCAACAAGTATATGAGTTCTTTTGATTAATGTTGAGTCCATGGATTATACGCACCCTTTCACCCTTCCACCATTGCTAGCCTCTCTTGTGTCGTGCAATTCTCGCCGGTACCATATACCCACCATACTCCTTCCTCAAAACAGCCACCATACGTACCTATTATGGCATTTCCATAGCCATTCCTAGATATATTGCCATGCAACTTTCCACCGTTCCGTTCATATGACACACATTACTTTTGTCATATTGCTCTTTACATGATCATGTAGTTGACATCGTATTTGTGGCAAGGCCACCTTCATAATTTTCATACATGTCGCTCTTGAGTCATTGCATATACCGTTACACCGCCGGAGGCATTCATATAGAGTCATATTTTGTTCTAGCTTTGAGTTGTAAATCCATAAAAGTGTGATGATCTTCATTATTAGAGCATTGTCCTCGTGAGGAAAGGATGATGAAGACTATGATTCCCCCACAAGTCGGGATGAGACTTCGGACTTTACAAAAAGAAGAAAAAGAAAAAGGAAAAAAAGAAAGAGAAAGGCCAAAAAAGAGGCCAAAAAAAGAAAAAATAATAAAATAAGAGAAAAAGAGAAAAAGAGAGAAGGGACAATGCTACTATCTCTTTTTCCACACTTGTGCTTTAAAATAGCACCATGATCTTCATGATAGAGAGTCTCATATGTTGTCACTTTCATATACTAGTGGGAATTTTTCATTATAAAACTTGGCTTGTATATTCCAATGATGGGCTTCCTCAAAAGTGCCCTAGGTCTTCGTGAGCAAGCAAGTTGGATGCACACCCACTTAGTTTCTTTTGTTGAGCTTTCATATATTTATAGCTCTAGTGCATCCGTTGCATGGCAATCCCTACTCACTCACATTGATATCTATTAATGGGCATCTCCATAGCCCGTTGATATGCCTAGTTGATGTGAGACTATCTTCTCCTTTTTGTCTTCTCCACAACCACCATTCTATTCCACATATAGTGCTATGTCCATGGCTCACGCTCATGTATTGCGTGGAAGTTGAAAGAGTTTGAAATTATTAAAGTATGAAACAATTGCTTGGCTCGTCATCGGGGTTGTGCATGATTAAATACTTTGTGTGATGAAGATAGAGCATAGCCAGACTATATGATTTTGTAGGGATAACTTTCTTTAGCCATGTTATTTTGACAAGACATGATTACTTTAGTGTGCTTGAAGTATTACTATTTCTTATGTCTTTATGAACTTTTATTTTGTATTATTTGGATCTGAACATTCATGCCACAATGAAAGAAAATTACATTATGAATTATGCTAGGTAGCATTCCACATCAAAAATTCTCTTTTTATCATTTACCTACTCGAGGACGAGCAGGAATTAAGCTTGGGGATGTTTGATACGTCTCCAACGTATCTATAATTTTTTATTGTTCCATGATATTATATTACCCCTTTTGGATGTTTATGGGCTTTATTATACACATTTATATCATTTTTGGGACTAACCTACTAACCGGAGGCCCAACCCATATTGCTGTTTTTTTGCCTATTTTATATTTCGAAGAAAAGGAATATCAAACAGATTCCAAACGGAATGAAACCTTCGGGAGCGTTATTTTTGGAACAAATCTGATCCGGAGAGCCTGGAGTGCAAGTCAAGAAATCTCCGAGGGCCCCACGAGATAGGAGGGCGCGCCCCCCTGTCTCGTGGGCCCCTCAAGCGTCCATCGATGTACTTCTTTCTCCTATATATATCCACGGACCCCGAAAACATCCAGGAGCACCACGAAACACAATTTCCACCGTCGTAACCTTCTGTATCCGCGAGATCCCATCTTGGAGCCTTCGTCGGCACTCTGCCGGAGGGGGAATCGATCATGGAGGGCTTCTACATCAACACCATAGCCTCTCCGATGAGTTGTGAGTAGTTTACCACAGGCCTACGGGTCCATAGTTATTAGCTAGATGGCCTCTTCTCTCTTTTTTGATCTCAATACAATGTTCTCCCCCTCTCTTGTGGAGATCTATTCGATGTAATCTCTTTTTGCGGTGTGTTTGTCAAGATCCGATGAATTGTGGGTTTATGATCAAGTTTATCTATGAATAATATTGGAATCTTCTCTGAATTCTTTTATGTGTGATTGAGTTATCTTTACAAGTCTCTTCGAATTATCAGTTTGGTTTGTCCTACTAGATTGATCTTTCTTGCCATGGGAGAAGTGTTTAGCTTCGGGTTCAATCTTGCGGTGATCTTACCCAGTGACAGAAAGGGTTGCAAGACACGTATTGTATTGTTGCCATCGAGGATAACAAGATGGGGTTTATATCATATTGCATGAGTTTATCCCTCTACATTATGTCATCTTGCTTAATGCGTTGCTCTGTTCTTATGAACTTAATACACTAGATGCATGCTGGATAGCGGTTGATGTGTGGAGTAATAGTAGTAGATGTAGGCAGGAGTCGGTCTACTTGTTATGGACGTGATGCCTATATACATGATCATGCCTAGATAACGTCATAATTATTCGCTTTTCTATCAATTGCTTGACAGTAATTTGTTCACCCACCGTAATACTTATGGTCTCGAGAGAAGCCTCTAGTGAAACCTATGGCCCCCGGGTCTATCTCTTATCATATTTGCTTTCAATCTACTTTTATTTGCATCTTTATTTTCTGCATCTATATTATAAAATACCAAAAATATATTTATCTTATCATACTTTCTCTATCAGATCTCACTTTCGTAAGTGACCGTGAAGGGATTGACAACCCCTTTATTGCGTTGGTTGCGAGTTCTCAGTTTGTTTGTGTAGGTGCGTGGGACTTTTGAGGAGCCTCCTACTGGATTGATACCTTGGTTCTCAAAACTGAGGGAAATACTTACGCTACACTTTGCTGCATCACCCTCTCCTCTTCGGGGAAAACCAACGCTAGCTCAAGACGTAGCAAGATCCTGAAGATTCAAATCCCGGGCTAGAGCTAGTGCTTCGCTGCATGCATGTGCCTCTAGACTTGCCGGGTCGGTGAGGCCATCAAAAACCATCGCAGAAGCACCCAGAAACTTGCCAAATCTGTCACGACGCACAACTCCCACTGCTCCTTTGTCTCCTAAAGTTGACAGCCCCCCGTCACAGTTTAACTTTGCAGCCTCGCCGGGGGGGTAGGCACACTTTTGCTCTCGGCCGTTTCACTCGTATTTCATTAGTCCTTGGTTTGAGCGAGTTAACTATGTCTAGCTCCTCCAAGAATCTGTTAACGAAGCTCATAGTGGAAAGCGAGCTCTGAAATTCATTCTCGTGGATGGCCTTCCTCCTGGCCCACCAAATTGCCCACATGGTCACTAGGATTCGAGCTAGGTCATGTTGACTTGTAGTCTCGAACAGCCAGAACAGCCAAAGACTCGCATCTTCAGTTTGGTTTGATATCACATGCTCGACCAGCTCATCATCCTCCAAAGCCCAAACACATCTCGCCATGCGGCAGCTCAGTAGCGAGTGGCGCCATGTATCCTCCTCCGCTCCACAGATAGAACAAGATGGAGAATCTGCCATATGCCTTTCATGTCTCACCAGACCGGTAGGGATTGAAGTATGCGCCAAACGCCATACAAAAACTCATATTTTTGAAGGAACCTTCACCTTCCAAAGCTGAGACCAAGAATTTTTGTCCGCGGCAATATTAGAATGGCTCGGACGATGTTCTAGCCAATCCTCTCTTTGTGTTTTGATAGCACAAATCATCCTGTATGCTGACCGTACCGAGAAGATACCTCGCTTATCATAATGCCAAGCCCAAAAATCCTCATGTTGCCTTGTACTAAACGGTATATTGAGAATAAAGTCGACATCAGCAGGTATGAAGTGCTCTGTTAGGGCTTGCCTGTTCCAAAATCTCATGACTGGATTGATTAGCTCTGAAAATGCCATCGGCGGGTTCGTTGATCGGGCGCAAAAGGGCCTCATCTTATAATCTCTCGGCAGCCAGTTATCCTGCCAAATGTTCGTGGCTGCTCCGGTGCCGATTCTCTTAATAAGACCCAAAGATAGGATGTCACGGCCCTCCAAAAGTGACCGCCAGACCTGCGAAGGAGCGCTGCCAAGTGTGGCGTTCAACAGATCGATCTTTTGGAAGTAACGAGCTTTCAGAACGTGAGCGCTAAGGGATTCCGGCTACTACATCACCATCCACGCTTGTCAGGCAAGAAGAGCCAGGTTGAACAACTCTATGTCTCGGAAACCCAGGCCGCCCATAAATTTTGGTTTTGACATCGTTTTCCACGACACCCATGCTATTCTCCTCTCGCCATTTTTACTCCCCCACCAAAATTTATAGATCAAATTGTTGATGTGCTCGCATAAACCCTGAGGTAGCTTGAAGCATGCCATCGAGTATGTTGGGATGGCCTGGGCTACAGACTTGATAAGGACCTCTTTCCCTCCCGCTGACAGACACTTCTCCATCCAACCCTGAACACACGTTTCCAGATTCTGTCCTTCAAATATTTAAAAGATCCTTCCTTTGCTCTGCCCACATCTGATGGCAATCCCAAGTACTTTTCAGTTAACGACTCATTGTGTACATCAAGGATATTCTTGACTGCTACCTTTGCCGAGTCCGCAACCCCCTTGCTGAAAAAGATCGATGATTTGTCCACGTTTATTCTCTGACCCGAAGCATCGCAGTAGACTCTCAGCAGTCCGTTAACCCGTGTAGCAGACACCTCATTTGCCTCAAAAAAAAGTAGACTATCGTCGGCAAATAGGAGATGATTAACCAAAGGGGCTTCCGGCGCCACTGCAATTCCCTGAACCCCAATATGGGACTTCAAAAGGCAAGATAGTCCCTCCGCAGCTAGCAGGAATAGATAAGGCGAGATCGGGGCCCCCTGCCGCAGTCCACGTGAAGGCCTGAAACCATCCAAACTGCCACCATTAAACAAAACAGAGAAAGAAACCGAAGAAACACACCTCATAATGGTCTCCGTAAATCTGGGACTGAAGCCCAACTTAATCATGACCGCTTTCAGATACGGCCACTCTAGGCAATCATATGCCTTCATCATATATAGCTTAAGCGCACAAAACATGTTTCCCTTCACCCTCCTAGTTTTCATGTAGTGCAAACACTCATAAGCTGTGATAAAATTGTCTGTAATGAGGCGTCCAGGGACAAAAGCAGACTGCTCTTCGAAGATGATATCGGGAAGAATTTGCTTCAGCCGGTTAGCTAAGACCTTCGATGCACTCTTGTAGATTACGTTACAAAGACTTATAGGCCGAAACTGGAGTGCTCCTAGTTGACGCTCGCGTGCGTCAAAACAAGTAGCTTCCGCTGAAGGATTCGCGCCAAACGGGCCGGCCCATTCCCACAAGCGAACCTAAAAAAGAAATGCCACGAAAAAATGCAGCGTTCGGGAGCCGAACCCACGACACATCGATACACAGCAGACTTATTCGCCAGTGCACTAGGGACTGACTGTATGTTTGACTGCAGCGCTCAATAGTAGGTATTATGTACAGCGGTAGATTTGTCTTTTAATCATTCCTTCAAGAAATGAATATCGTTTTCTCGAACAAAATTTTAAAACTTGATTGAACATTTTGCGATATACGCGTAAAACATACATTGATTTTTTTTGTCAAAATACGCCGAACAACTTTTAAGTGCACAGTGTAAATTTTTGTGATATATGATGCATAAATTTTAAATACACACTGAACATTTTTGTAATATACGTTGAACTATTTTTAACTACACATTGAACAATTTTTCTTTATCTATTGAACAAATATTAAATACATATTGAACATTTTTTTATATACGTTGAACAATTTTAAAATTGTGAACCATTTTTTAAAAAGTGAACAAAATTTTAAATTCATGAACAATTTTTGAAATCATGAACAAACTTTGAAATTCAAACAATTTTCTTAAAACAAAGTATAAAAGTAAAACAAAAAAGGATAAAATGAAAGAAAAGAAACAGAAACAGAAAAAGGAAACAAAAGGTAAATAAACAGATACAAAAACAGAAAAAGAAAACAAATGGTAAAAAAAGAAACAGGAAAAAAAGGGAAAACTACAAAAAAAACTAGTTCAGGGAACCTACTAGAAGGTTCCCAAAACCAAGTCTCGCTCGAAGTGGGCCGGGCCGTGCGCCTCGTTCGCTCGCTTCGCTTCATTGAAACAGCGACAAACGGACGTACACGGGCGTCATATAGAATCTGCCCCGAAACTGTCCTAAAACTTTTGGACTGAAAATCTTGGGAATTAAAATGATGAACGTGTTGTTTATCTCCTCCGGTGAATCAGCTCCATCAAGCACTCGGATGATCATCCTTATAACCTCGTCACCACACAAATCCTAGTGTTTTTGAAAAAAATGTGTGGAAAAACCGTCTGGGCCCAGTGCGATATGACAGAGAAGCCACGCTATTGGGCCATGGGTACGAACTAAGCTAACCTATTAGGCCATGGGTATTAAGCTGAGCTATTGGGCCTTCGAGGCATCTGGGCTGCTATGGTAAAATCAACGTGGAAGTGCAGAGGCAGGTATCTAATTCGCACATCTAATCTCATCAAAGGTTGTAGCGAGAGCCGTCTGAGTTCCCTCTAGTTAGGGTTTGCCTTTTTCTCCCGGAGGCGACCACGCCGCCGTCGAGTTCTATCTTCCCCTACCACGTACCCCTATCTCAGGCGATCGTTTACGACGCTGGGAGCGGCCGTGTGCCGCAGCCCTGCTTCTGCTTGGCTAGGGAACGGTGGAGTTAGGGTTCCCAAAACAAAAAACCCGATCTGTTGTCTCATCGGGTTAGGGTTCTTGATGGCTTCGAACGCGGCATCGGCCACGGCGGAAGCAGAGGATGTTGAGGCGATGATGCGAGAGCTGGGACTGACGGAGGAAGACCTAGATGATGTGATCTTTGATGAGAAGCAAGCTCCTGCGGAGGGGCCTAGATGGATCATGCTTGCCAGAGTCAACACCACCAAGACATACAGCCAGACCTGGTTCTATAGGAACATGCGTTCGGCGTGGGATGCTGCGCAGGAAGTGAAGTTCAAACCTCTTGAAGAGAATCTGTATACCGTCCAATTCTCGTGCTTGGGAGATTGGGAGAGGGTGATCAATGACGGGCCGTGGAACTTCAGAGGAGATGCGGTGGTAATGGCTCGCTATGATGGGATCTCAAAGCCGTCGACGGTCAAGTTAGAGACGATCGATATCTGGATTCAAATCCACGACCTGCCCGATCTGTATGCCCATCTGATTACCCCTCTGGCGGCCAAAGTAGGGGAAGTCTTGTTTACGGAGCCCTTGTCTCATGATTTCATTGGTAATTTCTACCGGGTCTGGGTGCGGATCAATGTATCCAAACCTTTGAAGAATGCTGTATCCATGGTCAGAGAGGGGAAGAGGCAGATCTACAGAGTCAAATACGAAAAGCTGCCTGACTGGTGTGCCGTCTGTGGTAGGCTTGGGCATCTTTACAAGGAGCATGGGAACGGGATCCACCCACCATCTGCCCTGGTGTTCAAGGACCTGCGAGCGAGCTGGGTAATGCGTACAGGAAGAGGCCCGGGGGGAGGCCGTGGCAATCGTGGAGGCAGGAGAGGCGGCCGTTCTGGTGGTAGGAACAACACCAGGTATGAAGAGGGCAATACTAGCTATGCTGGGACCAAGAACATGGGAAGAACAGGGACGGCTGCAGCGCCGGGGGCTGAGGACGTAGACATGGAAGACGCGACCAGGAAAAGGCTAGCGGCTGGACTGTTAGAAAGGACACAGAACGATACTGCAGGGCAGGGAAGGACTACAGCTGACAATAATCTAGCCTTGGTGCCTGTGGGCAGCTCTGTCAGTCCACCACCGACGAGGGAGTTGAAGAGATCTAAGACTTTTGAAGAAGGGAATGAAGGATCAAACTCAGCAGTTAAGAACTTGGCGGGCTCCTTCGAGGAGCGCCGCCGGGCCCAATGAGTACCATGTGTTGGAACTGCCGTGGCGCGGGCAAAGCCGCGGCGGTTCGTGAGCTTCGTGATTTCGCGAGGCAATTTGCCCCTACCCTGTTGTGCATAGTTGAAACACAAATAGATGGTAATAGGGTAGAAGCTTTAGCTGGTACGTTGGGTTATGATAATGCATATGCTGTTAGTAGTCAGGGCCGAAGTGGTGGCATTGGTCTGTTTTGGAATAATTCAATAAATGTTGAGATTTTTGGTTACTCTGATTATCACTTGGATGTTTTGGTCGAGGAACAGAACCAGGATAGGTGGAGGCTGACATGTGTATATGGGGAAGCACAAACAAATTTGAGGCACCAAACCTGGACAGTTTTGAAGAATATCAGTACTTTGAGCTCCTTGCCGTGGTTGTGCGTGGGTGATTTCAACGAAGTGTTACGTCCGGAAGAGCATGCGGGGGTTGGGCAGCGGAGTAATGCTCAAATACAAGCATTCCGAGATACTATAGATATTTGCATGTTGCAAGATTTGGGCTACTCGGGGCACTTTTGGACCTTTGAGAAAAAAGTTGTTGGAGGAAGCTACACAAGATGCAGGTTGGACAGAGCATTAGCTAATGCGGGATGGATGAACAAGTTTCCTATGGCCTCGGTTTCACATCTCACATGCGCCACGTCGGATCACGCACCGATTTTGGTGGAGTTCGGAGATACAGATCGGTTGCAAGCACAGAAATCTTTTAAATACGAGGTGATGTGGGAATCACATGAAGGTTTTAAGGATGTGGTTCTAGCAGATTGGGAAGCTAGCCCTCCATGTCTGTCGGTGGAGGATTTGAAACAAAAACTGCAAACCATCTCACAGGGCCTAGTTAAATGGAGCAGAGACACTTTCGGCAGCGTCCGGAAGGAAATAAAGAGGCTTAAGAAGGAGTTGGAAGATCTGCGGGCCGATCCAGCAAGGATAGCTCCCTCACATAATGAGTTGAAAATAAACCAAAATTTGATCGAGATGTATCATCGTGAGGAAGTTATGTGGAGGCAAAGATCCAGGATAGAATGGCTCACTGCGGGCGATCGCAACACGAAGTTTTTTCATCTACGAGCCAGTATCCGAAGGAAGAAAAACATGATAAAAGCCCTCCAAAATTCCCTCGGGGTAGTGGTTGATGATCCGGCTGAACTACGGGCGTTGGCCAATGAATTCTATCACAATCTGTACACTTCGGAGGGTGTACAAAACATGGATGCAGTACTTGATCATGTTCCGAGGAAGGTGTCAGCAGAGATGAATGCCTCATTGTGTGCCCCTTATACGAATGAGGAGGTTAAGATCGCCCTCTTTCAGATGTTTCCAACAAAAGCGCCGGGGCCCGATGGTTTCCCGGCTCATTTTTACCAAAGACACTGGGATGTGTGTGGAGAGGAGGTAACAAAAATTATCTTGAGTATTGTCCGGGGGGAGGAGAGTCCGGAATGCATCAATGATACGGTTTTGGTGCTCATACCCAAGGTAACAAGCCCCACTGCTTTATCTCAGTATAGACCTATCAGTTTGTGCAATGTGTTATACAAGATAGCATCCAAGGTAATTGCAAATAGACTGAAACTCATTCTGCCAGACATTATCTCTGAGGAGCAGTCCGCTTTCGTCCCCGGAAGGTTAATTACTGACAATATAATTTCAGCTTATGAGTGTCTGCACTTTATGAAGCGGTCTAGATCAAAATCAAATAATTTTTGTGCACTGAAATTGGACATGATGAAGGCCTATGATCGGGTAGAGTGGACATATCTGAGGGCTATCATGACTAAACTTGGGTTTGCAGGACAGTGGATTGATACTGTGATGAGCATGGTGTCTTCGGTATCTTTCTCGGTAATGTTCAACGGAGAGAAGCTCGAATCGTTCCAACCATCGAGAGGAATCCGACAAGGAGATCCAATCTCCCCCTACTTATTCTTGATTGCAGCAGAGGGCCTTTCGTGCCTCCTTAAATCAAGTTCTTCGTCATCGTTTGCAGGTATTCAAGTGGCCCCAACGGCTCCCACCGTTAACCACTTGTTGTTTGCAGATGATAGCCTGTTGCTATTCAAGGCCAACGTAGAGGGTGCAGGTGTGGCATCAAACTTGCTCGAGACCTACTGCGCAGCTTCGGGGCAGAGAATCAATCATGAGAAGTCTTCAATTTTCTTCAGTAAGTCGTGTCAGGCCACGTTGAAGGAATCAATAAAAAACACCTTGCATGTGCACAAGGAGACTTTGAATGAACGCTATCTAGGCATGCCAACCGATGTGGGACGTTCGAAAAATGGCACGTTCAAATACTTGAGAGACCGGGTGTGGGAGAAGATCAAAGGATGGATGGAGAAGCTGTTGTCCTCAGCAGGTAAAGAAGTGTTAATCAAGGCTGTGGCCCAAGCGATACCAGTCTATTCTATGTCCTGTTTCAGGTTGCCAAGAGGCCTTTGTGAAAATATAACCTCAATCATACGACAGTTTTGGTGGGGAAGCAAGCAGGGGAGAAGAAAGCCCGCATGGGTGGCTTGGGATATTATGACAAGCCCGAAAAGTTTGGGAGGATTGGGATTTCGGGATATGGAGATCTTCAACTTAGCTCTACTAGCACGGCAAGCGTGGAGGCTGCTAACGGGGGAACTGAGCTTAAGTGCCAGGATTTTAAAAGCTGTTTATTTCCCGGAGGTTTCTATTCTTGAGGCGGAGCTTGGGTCACACCCTTCTCAGGTTTGGCGCTCGATCATTGACGGTCGGGATGTTTTGATACAGGGTACTGTGAAGAGGATTGGAGATGGCGAGTCCACTTATATCTGGAGACACAATTGGATACCGAGGGAGGGAGTAAGAAGACCTATCACATCGCTAACGCAAAACCCTCCGATCATGGTCTCCGAGCTTATAGATAGTACCACGGCATCGTGGAAAGAGGAGCTGATTCGAGCAACCTTTGCTCGGTTTGATGCCGACGATATTCTGAAGATACCACTGTGTACTCGCAAGGTTGCGGACTTTTGGGCTTGGCAGGAAGAACCAAGAGGAAATTTCAGTGTTCGGTCCTGTTACCGCATGATCCTCAGAACAAAGCATGAGCGGGAGGCCTGGCTGAGCGGAGAAGCGGGAACTTCTATTGTGCAGCAGGAGGCGGACAAGTGGAGTACTATTTGGCACATGCAGGTTCCATCGAAACTACGCATGTTCGTTTGGAGATTGGCGAGAAACTCCATGCCCACTATTGATTTACTCAAACACCGCAATATGGCCACCGAGGACAAGTGCCCTTTGTGCGGGGCGGTTGACTCTTGGAGACATGCACTCTTTATGTGTCCGATGTCAAGCAGCGTTTGGGCCTTAGCTCCGGAGGAGTTGGTTCATCATCTCGTGGACAGAGTGGAAGAACACCCCAAGGATTGGCTTTTTGCTATGAGTGGAGTGTTGAACGGAGATATGTTTGCACACATGATTGTTATTATGTGGGCAATTTGGCGAGCACGAAGGAAAGCGATCTATGAGGACATCTTCCAATCACCGCAATCTACTTATGGATTTATCACAAGCTTTCTTGATGACTTGAGATATATTAAGGCAAGTGAACCTCGGAGGACCGTAGTCAAAGCTGCAAGACCAACCCAGTGGCAGGCTCCGGCCACGGGATGCGTGAAGATCAATGTGGACGCGGCCGCACCAAGGCAAGCCCGTTTCGGGGCTGTGGGTGCAATCTGCAGAAGTTTAGATGGTCTGTTTTTGGGAGCTTCGGCGCTGATCATAGAGCATATTGGGGACCCGGAAACGCTGGAGGCCATGGCGATCAGAGAAGGCCTTGCACTTGCGGAGGACTTGTACCAAAGGCGCATTCATGTTGCATCGGATTGCAAGAAGGCAGTAGACTCTCTGAAAAAGGAGGACGCATCTCCATATGGTGCTATTGTGCATGAAATATTAAGCCATTCTGCAACTTTTGATATTTGTAGGTTTAGCCATGAGTTTAGGAGCTCAAATTATGAAGCTCACAACTTAGCGAAGCATGCTTTATCTCTCGGGGGTGGCCGCCGTGTATGGTTAGGCCATCCCGGAGATCTTTCTTTCGTCCCTGTAAACATTGTGACGAATCAATAAAAAGCTTCGTGTGTTGTCTCAAAAAAAAAATCTAATGCGCTGCTGTTTGATTAGTACCACCTCGCCCGTGCGAGCAGCACGGTCAGCTGAGAAAGCTATAAGAAGAGGCGGAGGGCAACAACTAGAAGCATACCTTTCTCGGCCTTTTGGCTAAGATCAAGTGTATTATCTGTTCTTATCAGTTTAATATCTGATATGTGGGTCATGTGCCCACAATGATATTAAATTTATTTTTTATGGGTGAGAGTCCATCACAATGGCTTGCCATTGGGGCCCTCATGTGTTGCCTAGGAGTTGCACTACTGCCTAGGCTAGGCGCACCCCAACCAATGCAAAATCAACAATTTATAGTCTTCTAAACAAAAAAAATAGTTTTAATTGGTTACATCAATCGGTTAGATTCCTGAAACAGAAAACAAGGATGGTTCAGTTACCTTTCACTGAGCATTGTCTGAATAGATTTCCCTAAGAATGTGTGAGATTGTTTTCCTATACTGATTGATCAAATGCTATACCCTTTCAACCTTGCACATGATCTGGTTGATTGTACAAGGCTATTTTATTCCAGGCATTTTGAACAGAACCGAGCACACCGCTGCACATTCTTGGTGCCCGCCAGAGCAATAGATACACTTTCAGGGTTGGACAATATAATGCCAGGCGCCTCATACAATAGCAAAGGCTATGTGTATTTCAAATTTGGATCTGAAATTTTCAAGGATTGTTGACAGATATCTTGTGAACAACCACATACCTTTTTTGGAATTTTCCAAACCTTTTAAATTTGAGTTTTGTGAGATGGAACATGGCAGCCGCTACAGCAAGGTCCACGACATGTGCCAGCCTCTAGCGAAGAGAGAAATGTAACCAAGGAGGGCACCGGCTGGTGTTCTTCGCCAAATTCCAGCACATGTACTACACAATCAAGTGAACAACATACACACATACGATATATAAGCATATAGACACAGCAGAAGCCAGAGCTGCTGCAGTTCTGCGGTTAACTTTTTTTGTTCCATAATGTATGCATGGAGTCTGTGTAGATGATTCGTCGGGCAAGGCAGGCATGCACCAGCCTCTTCCCCCCTAAAATTTGCTAAGAATAGCAGAATTTCTAACTTGCAAAGCTTTTGCTCTTCTATGTTATGTACCTGGCCTCTGATAAAGTTTCCCCTCTAGCAATACATTGCAGGCAACAATCAATCATCACCACCGCCTCCATCGTCAGCCTCCATGGCGTCATAATCATCTCCATCCGCTTGATTGTCACCAGCATCGTCGGCGTCCATCACTTCTTGCCTTGCAACTACTTCATTGATGGCTTCTACTGCCTGTGATATCCTCGCGTCTGGAACAGGTCTTTCCACCTTCATGGTTTTGAAACTATCCTCCGCGAAGAACGCAGTGAATGGCTTTGTCACCTGCAAGATGATCATGGTTAGTTACATTCACCAAATGTTGTTTTTCTACACAGGCTTCAAAAGAAAGACATTAGCTATCTCACCTTGAAATAACGGTTTCGCTCTTTGGCACTCTCAACAAGGTTGGTCCAGTGTTTATCTTTCTTCAATGTTGAAGCGGAACCTATTACCTGCATTACATGCTAATTTGTTATTTGGGTATTTACCAACAAAGAATGATAGTTTACACAAATAAGCCAACTCCCGATTGCCAGTGAGATGTAGAATGGGTAGAATACATCAACTCGGTCAACTCCCCGCCGGTGGCCCTCCCCACCTCATCCCCTCCCCCATGGCCGCCTCCGACGCCTGCTCCCTCTCCGGCGAGCGTGTCTCCTCTGGGGACGGGCGCTGGTTCGACTCGGAGGGGGAATCCTCTGCACGCTCCTACAGCGACGTCGTCCGCACGCCTCCGGCGCCTCGGGCCGCTGCCCCGGCGCTACCTGCCCCTGCCGCCGCGCCGGCGGGCGCCCGATTGCCTGCCTCGGCCCGCCTCGGCCCCCGCTCGGAGGTGCATCGTGTTTCGGGCGAGGCCGTGGTCGACGACGACGGGTTCCGGCAGCCGCGCCGCAGGAATCACCGCCGTCCGCGCCGCGACCGGATGCCAAGCCCCACCCCGCAGCGGCAACGCAGCCCGTCGCCGGAGGAGGTGGCCGGACTCTACTTCCGCTGCCTCGACCACCGTCATCGGGTTCGTGACTGCACCTACGACATCCGATGCAGGCGCTGCCTCACCTCCGGACACGACTCCCGCGGCTGCGCTGACTACCATCGACGTCTTGGCCGCACTCCTCCGGCCGCCCTCAGCCCTCCCCGCCCTACGCCACCACCTCCACCCCCTGCTCCGGCGCCGCAAGCGACCGCTGCCGAGCCGGCGCGGGTCATCATTGCGCGCTCCGTCGAGATGGAAGAGGCGGAGGGGGTGCTCTCCCGTGCGATGGTGGCCACTATCACGGGCAACAGGCCCCGGGTGTCCTCCGGCGACGTCTCCGAGCTGCTCTGCAGCACATTCGAGTTCCAGGAAGGCGACTTCACTGTCCACACGCACCGCCCTGAGGATTTCCTCATCATATTCGGCTCCAGAGCTTCCATGGACCGCATGCGCGGTGACCACTTCATCAGCTGCCCGCGTTTTGCCCTGTCGCTCCGCCCGTGGTGCAAGCTAGCTCATGCCGGCTGCGGTGGGTTCGAATACCGCGTTGAGCTTGAGCTCCGCGGCATCCCTGCCCAGGCGTGGCACTTGGCCACGGCCGAGCACATCTTGGGGCGGAGCGTCTGGATTGAGCGCCTCCACCCGCAAACACGCTCCCGTGCCGACCTCGCCACCTTCCGGCTAGCTGGACGTACCCACGACGCCGTTGGCATCCGACGCGCCACCACCCTCGAAATTGTCGAGCAAATCCCGGCCGGCTCCGGCTCCTCTGCCCCGACTGTCCGCACCCTCACGTACCCCATCTCCATCGCCGTCGTGCGCTCCGAGGTTGACCGCGCTCAAGCTCGCGACGCCCCCGGAGCGGCTCAAGGCGGAGACGGCAACGACGGTGCTCCCCCTGGGCATGCTCCCGGTCCTGGCCCTCGCCCTGACCCTGGACGCCAGCGACGCCGTGGCCGCAAGCGCCGCCGCTCCGACGCGCAACCTCTGGACGCGCCGACGGCATGGCGGTCGACTCCAATGGCTGGCGCGCTGACTGCCGCTCCGCGCGGGCCGACGCCTCCTCCTGGGAGGATGCGCCATCGCCCGTACGTGCGCCGGAAAAGGAGATGCTACCTTGGCCTTGCATGCGTGGGGCTCGTCGACCTCGTCATTGTGCCAGAAAAGGAAAAGCGGGAAGGAAAGAAAGGCTGCGTTTGGAGAGCGGGCCTGCCGACAAAGCTAATGCTGCCGCAGACGTGGAGGGAGGCCCTACTGACCGTGCCGCTGCAACTGCAGACGTGGACCCGGCTGGGCCCCCCCCCCCCGTTGGTCCCACGCGCTGCCGGCCTACCATTGGTGGAGAACACCCCAGACTCATCCCGTGGCTTGGACTCCGCGTCGCCTGGCGCGCGTGAGACCGCTACTGTTGGGTGCAGCTCTGACTTGGCCTGCCACAGCCCCCCTCGGGATCCAGATGCTTTTGCCTCTGTCAGTGAAGTGCCAGACTCCCAGCCGCCGGCCCCCACCTCCTCTCCCGCAGACAAAGTCGATATCTTGTCGGGACAAAGCGGCGATACCCAAACGTCAGCGCCTGCCGCTGGTTTGGAGGCTTCTGCTGCCCGGTCCCCCGCGACCGTGGCGACCACAGCTGGCGCGGGCGCGCATGATTCGAACCCGGCGCCAACACACCACGATGCCCCCGCCAACAGCCACCATCTGGTTGTCAATTATGGGCCAAGGCCGCTGCCCCCACAGCCCTTCACTCTGCTACAGCGGCCCATGACGCCCACGCCCACCCCGGCGCGCGCTGGGCCATCGCAGCAGCTCGTGCCGCCCATGGCTGGGCCAAACAGGGATGCGCAGGAGACGACGCCCAACCATGCCTCCCTGCGTGCTTCTGCTAGCCGGTTCGCATCTCCACCTGTTGCCCTACGCCGCTCCACGGCTCGGGTCGCTGACAGGACATGGACGCTTGGCAACTTCTTGGCTGCTGCAACAAAGCATATCGGAGCCGCCCTGCCTGCGCCTGGTAAAAGGCCGCGGCGGCCTTTGAACTTCACCCCTCGTCGGGGACGATCAGCCTCCGCAGCACGCTCGCCCACGACAGTGCCGCCAACTGCTGAACGCCGGGCACAAGTTAATATCCTCCGCACCCTCGGGATCATGGGCACAGACCAGCGGATCACCGCAGCAGAGATGAAGACTTACGACGGCATCTTCGCCGCGCCCATCCCGCTCGCCGTCCTCTAGGCCATTGCTGCGCTTGTCGACCGCGAGCTCCCTGCCGACGTGGCCCCTCCGCCGATCGTCTCCACGCGCAGCGTCGATGCTTGCGAGACTTAGACCTTGTTGAGTGGCACTCTCTTACCGTCGATCTTGTTGCATATGGATCACGGCCTTAAGATTGTCGTTTGGAATGTTCGTGGCCTCAACGCCCGCGCACGGAGATTTGCTGTTCGGTCACTGCTGGCCTCTACCGATGCGACCATTGTTTGTCTCCAGGAGACAAAAATGGCCATGATTTGCTCCTCGGTGATCCTGGACACTCTTGGTTCAGAGTTCGATGGCTACGTGTACCTGCCAGCGATTGGCACGAGAGGCGGCATCCTCCTCGCCTGGAGGAGCAGGGCCGTGAGCATCATGGACCCAGAGTTCTCCACGAACGCGATCACCGCCAAGGTTTCCGCTGGCTCTACTGCCCCTTGGTGGTTGACGGTGGTTTACGGACCGCAGGAAGATACGGATAAAATCGCATTCCTCCATGAGCTGCGTGACATCCGGAGTGCGTGCCAGGGACCCTGGATGCTATGCGGGGATTTCAATCTAATCTACCGCGACGAAGACAAGAACAATGGCAACCTTCATAGGCGTATGATGGGCAGATTTCGGAGGCTGATCAATGATCTTGCGTTGAAAGAGGTCTATCTCAATGGCCGCCGGTATACCTGGTCGAACGAGCAGTCCCCCCCCCCCCCAACACTTGTGCATCTAGACAGAGTGCTCTGCACTTATGACTGGGAGGAAGCCCATGCTGCTTGCAACCTTCGCTGCCTCGCTTCTGTGATCTCGGACCATAGCCCGCTGTTTCTGGACTGTGCCCCGGTGTCGGCTGCCCTTCGGCGTTTTCATTTCGAGGACTTGTGGTTGCGCATGGACGGCTTCCACGCGACGGTGGACACGGCTTGAAGGTCTGTGCATGAAGTTGACCCCTTTCGCCGGCTGATGCTTTGCTTGCAGGCTACAGCACGCAAGTTGACAAGCTGGAGCTCACGATCGATTGGCAACATTAAACATAAGATGGCAATCTCGCGTGAACTCATTTCGCGCTTTGACAAAGCTCGGGAAGATCGGCAGTTGACGCCACATGAGGACTGGCTACGCAAACAACTCAAGATCGGCTATCTTGGCCTCGCGTCCATGGAGCGCACATTCGCCCGGCAGCGCGCACGGATAGCCACTCTGAAAGATGGTGATGCCAGTACAGCCTTCTTCCACCGGCAATGTTCCTTCAGGCGGCAGAAGAATAGGATTTTCAGCCTGACCATGAATGGCCAGGTGGTCACCAATCATGAGCACATGGCTGAAGCGGCATTCACACATTATGATGCACTGCTGGGCACCGCAGTTGACCGTGAATGCACGCTGGACCTATCGGAGCTGATCACGCCATCTGACCTGGCAGACCTTGATGCTCCCTTTAGCGCTGCAGAGATCTGGGAGGCGATCAAGCGGCTTCCGGCGCGCAAGACACCCGGACCGAACGGGTTCACTGCCGAGTTCGTGCGAGCCTGCTGGACCACGGTACGCCAAGACTTTGTGGATGTCTTCCAGCAGCTCTATGAGATGAGGGGCCGCGGCTTCAGCAAACTCAACCAAGCGCTGATCACCATGCTGCCGAAGCGCGCCGACGCGACCACACTGAATGACTACCGGCCTATAAGTCTTATTCACCTAGTGGCAAAGATCTTCGCCAAAGTGTTGTCCCTACGACTCGCCCCGAAGCTGGACAGCCTTGTGAGTCGGGGCCAAAATGCGTTCATCGCCGGCAGGAGCCTCCACGACAACTTCATTCTAGTCAAGCAATCGGCCCGGCTTCTCCACCAGTTGGGTGCCCCGCGAGTCTTGCTCAAGCTTGACCTTGCGCGGGCCTTCGACTCCCTAGCCTGGCCCTTCCTCATGGAAACCCTGCGCCAATATGGCTTCGGAAATAGATTTATGGAGTGGATCGCCATCCTCCTATCTTCGGCAAGCACACGCATACTGATGAACGGTGAGCCAGGGCCTCCTATCTGGCACCGCAAGGGGCTCCGGCAGGGTGACCCTGTGTCACCACAGCTATTTGTGCTCGCCGTTGACATCTTGGGCAGGCTCATCAAGCGCGCTATTGACATGGGAGTCATGGCACGGCTACACCCGAGGCGCTCCATTCCCACTATGTCGCTGTACGCGGACGATGTGGTGCTATTCTGCCACTGCTCGCCCAGCGACATCATTGCCGTGCGGGAGGTCCTGACGCTCTTCGGCCGCGCTTCCGGCCTAAGGGTGAACTATGCCAAGAGCTCTGCCTCGCTGCTGCACTGTGACACGAACGAGGCGACAGCAGCACTTGCGCACCTAGGCTGCCCCATCGTCAACTTGCCGATCACCTACCTCGGGATCCCCCTCACAGTAGGCCGACCAACTGCTGCCCAACTGCAGCCCCTAGTTGATGGGATTGCCGGCCGGCTCCCCTCTTGGAAGGCCAACCTGATGAACAAGCCTGGGAGGCTTGCGCTGGTGAAGTCTGTGCTGAGCGCCATCCCCGTGCATCAACTACTCGCCTATGCGCCGCCTAAGAAGACGCTTCGTCAAATTGAGAAGATCGAGCGCGGCTTCTTGTGGGCCGGCCGCGCTGCCGCCAATGGAGGCCACTGCCATGACAACTGGCGCCGCGTTTGCCGCCCCATATCGTACGGAGGCCTGGGTGTCCAGGACCTGGAGCGCGCTGGCCTTGCTCTACGGCTACGATGGCTATGGTTCTCGCGCACTGACCAGGAACGCGCCTGGAATGGCCTGGACCTACAATTCTCTGCCGAGGAGCGAGCGCTCTTCTTCGCGTCCACCACGATGACCCTCGAAAACGGAACAACGGCATATTTCTAGGAAGACCGCTGGATAAATGGGCAATCCATTTGCGAGATCGCCCCGTCACTTTACAAGTGCATACCCAAGCACCGGCGCAAAATCCGGACCGTCGCTGAAGGACTGCAAGGCCATAGCTGGGACAGGGACATTCATGGGACCTTGGGCATACACGAGATTGGCCAGTACCTTCAAGTCTGGCTAGCGATCGAGCATATCACGCTCTCGGACACCCCTGATCAGCTAGTTTGGAGATGGACAGCCTCCGGTATATACTCTGCTAGCTCATGCTATCTTGCCACCTTCCAGGGATCCATGACTTGCTTCTCGTGGAAGCTCATATGGAAGAACTGGGCGCCGCCAAGAGTGAAGTTTTTTCACTGGTTGGCCAGCCAAGACCGGTGCTGGACGGCCGACCGCTTGGCTCGACGCGGTCTCCAGCATCAGCCAAGATGCCCACTCTGTGACCAGGCTCCCGAGACGATGCGCCACCTCCTCTTGGAGTGCCCCTTCGCCAGGCAGACTTGGCACGAAATCCTGTCCTGGCTACGGATGGCCACTGCAGGGCCAAGCCACGAAGATTCATTGATGGACTGGTGGCTGCAGGCAAGGCAAAACACGCCAACACTGATGCGTAAGGGCCTAGCCTCCATTGCTCTGTTGACACCATGGATGATCTGGAAACAGCGCAACGAATGCATCTTTGAGGGCGCCCAGCCCCTGGTTCAGGTCCTGGTCTCGAAGATCAAAGAGGAAGCCAAGCAGTGGGCAAGAGCGGGCGCCCACGGCCTACGCATCATTCTGCCGCCCACCTGGGACGTGCACTAGTATCGCTGACCAAGGCTGTAAGCTGTAACTTGTAACTAACCTCCTAGGAGGATTGTATCAAAACTCCACCTTTTCAATGCAATGAAATGCAAAAGCCCTTTGCATTTTCTCGAAAAAAAAGAATACATCAACTCGAGTTATACATCGCACAGCTTGTTCGTCTAAAAAAGAAACTCAGGCACTATAACCTCCATACTGCCACACCGTGTAATCCATGAACAAACATGTACGGTTTGTGTGTCCAATAAAATGAGAACTCGTGTCTGTCTACCAGTGTGTATGCAATGTGCATCATCAAAAAAGACAACATTTGATGTTTGGATAAAGATCACTTACTAGTACAGCAGATCTAGCTCTGGTGATGGCAACATTCATTCGCCGAAAATCAGAAACAAACCCAATATTTTGCTCCTTATTGCATCGAACACATGAAAAAATGACAAGCTCCTTTTCACGGCCCTACATGTGAGCAACAAGATGCCATATTATAATCGCTACAACCCACTACATTACATAGAGCAGATCTGCAATGCATGTTAATAAACTAGTTACCTGGAATCCATCAACGGTGTTTACATCTATAACTTCCTTTGATTGGTCGCCAAAGGTCGACCGGAAATGGTCCTTCAAGAGTTTCACCTGACCCCTGTATGGTGATATAACAGCTACTTGAGAACTAGATTTGAGTTCTGGATAGCGCATGGCCAATTGGTGATATAGGAGGGTTATGAATTCCACTTCATCCTCGTTCACCGTCGAACCACTTCCAGACAGCTGAGATTCAACCCCATCAACATCAAAGAAGCAAAATGGTCCAAAGCAGCTGTAGGAATGCCATGGACGTTTTTTGTTGAGCCCTTCCCCATCTTCTAGGATGCCTTCATAGAATTCTTTTGAAGGGAATACACTAATCTGTTTATTGAATGTATTAATAAAATCAGAAAGCCATCCAGTTTCCAGCTTACATGAATTCAGTGGGATACTACCTCTGGATGCATACGATACTGAATTTTGAGCATTTGCACGGGAAAACCAGCAGCTTGAAATCTCTGGAACAAACTTGTTCGATAACTGATGGATAGCTAGCATTGTATTAGCATTGCAACACGTTAACAGCGCGAATCAATTAAAGAAAAATAAGGGGACGTCTTACCCTAAGTTCTGAGCAGTCTTTGACATTACAGTTGCAGGCAACTGAACTGGGTCACCAACCTGGTATGAATATCAGAAGTGATAGTGAGGATACAATGTAACCACCGTGAGTAAAATACTCAAGGTACCTTAGGTATCAAGTATCAACATATCAACGGAGTACAGAAGATATGAAACGAAATGGTCAGGAACAGATGGCTAGGTACGGCGTGCGCGTAAACACGTAGAGGAAGAAATGAAAACAAATTTCTACAGAATCTAAGCTAGTGAAATGATTCTAGATTTAATATCCACAAGGACATCGATAATACCATCCTGCTGTTGAGTAAATGAAGTACTTAACTAGTAGTATAGTGATTAGCTATAACACGCTAGTAGTATAGTGATTAGCTATAACACATTGACAAGGAAAAGGTAAACTGCTGAATAGAAGAGATGTGTAAAATCATCTGAGAAAAATAGATTGCGTACAAGAAAAACTTGTCTGCATCCATGAACCAGGGGCACAAGAGTCGCTGGTTCTACCTGAAAACAAAGTGCACGTGTCAGATTCAGAAATAATTTGCAAATAGAAGCATAAACGATACCATTATCAAAGCCTGATAATGTTAATGCTCCACTAGAAAGATAACATGCACAAAAAAATACTCACAGCTTGCGCGGCTTCATCAATTATAACAACATCAAAAGCACGAGTCATCCTGGTGAAAATGGCCGATCCACTGAAACTGAGGGTAGAAAACACCTACGAATTTTCCTTGACAATGAGAATAACATTTGCAAATATTATCAACAAATATTGATAACAACAGATGTTCGTACAATAGCTGCTTCGTCAAGAAGTGAAGCTCTAATCCGATCGTATTCACCAGCTCCTCGTCTCCCGCCATCTGATGCCACCCCAGAATTTTTTTGTTGTATCTGAAAATATTTGAACTCGCTATAATTGACACAAGTTAGACAGAATGCTTAGAAACTCAAATCACATACAAGGTAATCCATGGAAACTGCTTTGACAGAATGATGCGCCTTTAGTCCAATACGCACAATCTTGGGATTATAAGTGTTGTTATTTTCATCACGTATTCCTGAAAACATGCAATAACTTTGTTACTTAATTTGCTCATGACCAAAGCAATGATAAGCACGAGCTTACAAACAATAGTATTTGATCACAGACATATGGATGTAAGAATACTCAGTTTTATTAACATTTTTCAGCATCATATGACATAGAGCCGGAAAAAAAAAACTAACCTGTTTGAAGAACACGCAATACAATCTCATCAAGTGCTGAGTTGGATGGAGCACAGACCAACACGTGGGCACGATACTTGCGATTGGAACTTATGACTTCAGGTTTCTGTCCAGAATTGTTTTAACCATGTAAGGGATGAACCATACACATCCAGACATAATGGCAAATATAGTTAACTACCGAGTATAGAAGAGTACCAGATCATTCCCAGTAGGATAAAAACCATCATCACCATCGATAGGCATAATCAAATCTCGAGGATTTGCACCAATTAGCCATGGAGATGCTTTCATCCAGTTTGCATGCCTATCATGTAAACTCCACAGTAAGATAGTGCTAAGCGCTCACAAATACTTGTAGTAGAATCTTGCAGAATTTCACAACAGAAAACGCAACCAAAAAACACATACAAAAGTTCCCACACAGCACATGAAGGCTTAAGATAGATGCTGAAGGATCACTATACATGATAGTGCAAATGTAAACCACAGCAATCTTATCCTTCTGATAAAGTCTGGTTACACCCATGGATTTGAGGCATCAAAGAAAAACGCGAGTGCCAGAGAGTGAGTAAATGAAAAGCCAGTAACAGATGCAGCAATTATGAACATTTCTGGTAATATCCTTAATCTTGTAACCGCTACATGCTCATCACTCAGCATTTTATGCTTTCCTTCAGCGCTCCAAAACCAAAGAATGTCAGAAACTAACTAGGAAATAAGCACTTACTTGCTCTCTATGTCCAGCTCTGGCCCATGCTTTTGAACATCAAACCCTCCTCTGCAAAAGGATCATGAAGCATGTTAGATACATGCACTCATTTTTATCTGGAAGAAACATTACGACAAAAGAGAATAAGCTTCTGCAGATTACAGTGTCTATGTTTCTGTTGTAACTTTTATTATGTCATTTCTAATTAAAAAAAGAACATGATTTTTTTTGTCATCTCCAAAATAAAATTATCAATATGCATTGCACTTGATATTACAGGAAAGAAATTCAGAAGATTATTACCTAGTCTGCATTCTCGCAGGAGCGGAATGGAGAACAGCACTGAGAAGTCCAAGGATCGTTTGTGTTTTTCCAGTTCCTGGTGGGCCCTACAAATAAGAGTAGAACTCCACAGTCAATGGTTCATGCTTCTAAGGAATGCAATGTCCACAGATCTGCTTATACATTGTCCAGAAAATGCATAAATTCAAAATTGCTCTCACTTGACATTTTTCTTGACAAGGTAAACGACAATACACTGCAAGTTAGAACAGCAGGAAAAAGTAGCAAACTAACCTGAATAAGGACAAAGGATCTGCGCGAAAGACCTGCCTGCAGGAGACAATACTAGTCTGTTAGGCACATACATGTCCCTCAGAACTAGATATGACGACAACATCAAATAATACGAAGTACGCTCACATTAACTGCATCTAGCTGTGAACCATTAAGATTTGTTTTCAGGTAATCCATAAGTGGCTGAGGTACATTCCAAGCACGCTTTTGATCATCTCCATCTCTGTTGTTCTCAGAAGCTGAAAGAATCAAATCCTTAAAAGGATGTGAAGCTACAGAGTGCATTCCAGAGTACTCTCGCAGTATGGTAGATAAGCTGCACATCTGAGGATATTGACCAAAAAGGAATATCAAGTTCATATCTAGAAGTACATGCCATTAATAATTGAGACAAGCATGAAAACTCAGGCAGTCTTTAGTGACAACCGAACTCACCTTTAAAACCCACAGAAAGCTATTTTGTGTTGACAAAATGGAAGCAAAGCGCTGCAGCCTTGAAGACTTCACAGGCCGTGCAACATTTAGATTTTTGATTTCCCCCGCCACAAATGTTTTAAGAGAGAGGTTATCTTTACCACCTCGCTGTTCCACCACGGCAAAGGCATATGCCGTAGGATTCACTCCCTCCTCAAACTGCAAAATGCAGGCATATCCTAACTCATCATTCATCATCAATATGGCTAACCATGTCTGGTGCACAGTAAATGTGGGGGAAATGCAATCATGACTTATGCTACTTAGATCTGATGGACTGATCAATTTTCCCTAGGAAATTATCTGAAAACATTCATCGCAATAAGAGGACCTTTAATCCGGCATGTACGTTGGACTCAGATATTCATTGTTTTCCAACTTGAGATTTAACAACAAAACAGAGCGAGTGACCGGCAGTCGGCACACTATAATATCCACTAAATTGGCTGGGATGCGCCTGCTTCCTGCTAGCATGGAACTTACTTTCTCTTTGGAGAGCAGGAGGAGGTCATTCTCACACACACTGTCGCGGAGGCCATCGGACACCACCATGGACAACTTGTGGAAACCCTCGGACTCTGCACATGATGCCACCGCCGCTCTCTGCCAGTCCAGCCCAACCTCTACTCAAATAGACCACAAACCAGACACCAAGAACTGCTTAATAATAAACCAAGAGGCAGAAATCGAGAAATTCACACAAGCGGCAAGTGGAGCGAAGCCCACCATCCTCCTCCTCCTCCTCCTCGTTGCGGCGGCCCTGGAGGATCTGCGCCTTGACCTCCTCGAAGAGCAGCGGCTCGAAGACGCCCAAGTACTCGTCCACGGAGGCGTAGCTGTTCTTCACGTGCTGCAGCCCCTTGGCCTTGTCCGCGCCCTGCCCGCCCCCAATCAGGAGATGGTGAAGGTTCAGGGATTCCGCCGGGCGTAATTGCGGCGCGGTTAGTTGGAGCGGAGGGATTCGAGTGTACCTTGGAGTCGGCGACGATGCGGAGGTAGTCCCAGCTGAGCACGATCTTGAGGAAGCGGTCCGTGGTGGAGGCGGGCGAGGACGTGGAGGACGAGGCCCCGCCGCCGCCGCCGGGCTTGTCCACCGCCATGGATTTCTCTCCGCGGCGGGACAGGGTTTGGGGGGTTTAGGGTAATGTTGAGCTGACGGTCGACACGGCCCACCGGAGCCGGGAGAGGGGGGAGAGAGAGATAAATGTACTGGCGCGGGCTCCCGATGTTGGGCTCTTATTGCGACCGTTCCCGGCCCGATGTTGCCAACCTCCTCTTTATTGCAAGGTGATCATCATAGTACTTCCTCCTTTTCTAAATATAAAAGTCTTTTTAGATATTTCAATTATGACTACATACAGAGCAAAACGAGCGAATATAGACTCTAAATATGTATATATACATTTGTATGTAGTTTTGAATGAAATATCTATAAAGACTTATATTTAGGAATGGAGGAAGTATCTTTTACAAGAGTATCAATAATCTTTACTGATGGATCTTTCATTTACTCCGCAAACACCTTACTTCTAACTAGTTTGGCTAAATCATGGACAACACAGTTAGTCTCTCCAGAAGCATGCTCGAAAATAATATGCATGAAATCACATGTAGGGTGATACATATCATCAAAAACTGTCGCCGATAGACCGAAAGAGCAACACCCATTCTTCATTGTCTCTATCACCCCGATGTTATGGGAGTTCATCTCTATGCGATTACACCCGACTGTAGTTGCCAATTGACACCAAACCATAAGGGTAGGGCCTTGGCCATAAGCGCATATTTGCATCAATCGATTTTCCCGTGTCCCGATGTGACGATCTACCATTCGAGTCTCTGATGATAGCACCATACGAGCCTTTAGTAAGTCTGGATCAAAAGCCCCATCCTCGTTTAGCTTCACATTTGCTGCTTGGTTTCCTTTCATTTGGTTCATAGGGTAGGATTCCCTAAAAAAAGGTTCATATATGATAGGAAAATGCGAATGCTATATCTCCGCTTATAGCGAGTATATCTTTCGTCTCACTAAAGAAATTTCTTCCCCGTTGTAAATTGAGCCAACATATTCTTTTTCGACCGATCGCGGAAGTTGTAGGTTCATTCGATTTTTTTTTCTTACGATGTTCTTTCTTTCTTCCCGATTGTCTTGAGGTTTTCTAATTCCTTTTTCTTTTCATTGGCTTTTTTGTTTTTCACGGTTTTCATTGGTTTTCCTTTTTTTTGTTATTTTCTTCAGTTTTTTATTTCTTCCTTAGTGTCTCTAGTTTTTCCTGTTTTTTTGTTTCCTTTTCTTTAGTTGGATTGGTTTTCTTCGGTTTTCTTGTTTTCTTATTTTTTTTATTTGGTTTTACTTTTGTTTCTTCATTGATTTTTCTTTCTTTCTTCATTATGTTTCGGTTTTCTTTTCATTTTTCTGGGTTGTCCTTATTTTTTTGTTTGTTTCATGATTTTCATCATTTTTTCTTCAACACGTGTCTAATTTTTATTTTTATTTTCAGTCTACACTTTTTTTATATGTCAACAACATTTTTCTAATACATGTTTAACATTTTTTAAATACAATTTTAACAGTTTTAATACATGTTCAACATTTTTTCTATACACATTTTTAACAATTTTCAAATGCTTGATTTTTTTTGCGGGGTTTCAAATGCTTGATTAACATTAGTCAAAAAAATAATACATGGTCAGCCCTTTTCTATACACATTTAACATTATTTTTCAAAGTCTTGATTAAAAAAATTCAAGTACAAGATTAATACATGGTCAACACTTTTATATACACATTTTACATTATTCAAATGCTTGATCAAATTGTGAACCAACCTGTGGTTGAGATGGTTAGGTGGAGAGTGGTATCCCCAACCCACCAGGGTTCAAATCCTGGTGCTCGCATTATTCCTGAATTTATTTCAGGATTTCCGGCGATGCGCTTTCAGTGGGAGGAGACGTTCACGTTGACGACGAGGCGCCTACGATGGCTCTGTAAATTTCAAGATGATATGCCGGCCCAGTCTCTCGGAGGTGCTCATAGGGGTAGGGTGTGCGTGTGTGCGTTTATAGGGGTGAGTGTATGCGCGTATATATGAGCGATTGTGTCTGTACTGATGCTAAAAAAATGCTTGATCAAAAATTTTTCTATGCAGATTTAACAGTTTTCAAATGCTTGATCAAGATTTTTTCATATGCAAGATTTACATTTTTTAATACATGGTCAACATTTTTCAATCACTCTTTTATTTTTTTAAATGTTTGATTAACATGTTTTAGATACATGTTGAACCTTTTTTCACACTCATTGTATATTTTTTGTATACATTTTTCGTATACATGGTCAACATTTTTTTTACATATTTTAACATTTTTCAAATGCTTGGTCATCAAAAAAAATTTCAAATGCAAGATAAAGATTTTTTTAATACATGGTAAACATTTTTCTATACACATTTAACATTTTTCAAATACCTGTTTAATATTTTTGTAAAAATTATTGATTATCATTTTGATATACATGATCAACTTTTTTGACATGCATTGTATATTTTTTATACATGGTCAACAGTTTATCTATACACATTTAACATTTTTTATATGCTTGATCAAAAAATGTAAAAACATTCTGTAAAGTATATATTTGTAATATATGTGTTTAGAATATTTGGTAGTGTTAAAAAATTATAAAAAGAAATTTAAAAACAAAAAAAGTGAAAGAAAACAGAAACAAAAAAGGAGGGTTGTTACATCCAGTGCACGCCGGCCCATCTCACGCTGCCTTGACGTGAGGGTTCCCTTCTTCGCGCTATAGGCGAGACGTAGGGGCACCCAAAGGAATAGGAAAACCATACGAAATGAGATGTCATGTATCTCAAATTCTTTGAATATGAATAGAAAAAAAATGTCCTTTGATTCACATCCTATGATTTTTTTTTCACTGAGTGTAGGCTAATGTTTATTTTCCTAGGAAGTATATGAAGAATTCCTCTATAGAGATATGATTATCCTCCCACAAACCAAAGGACCCTAAAGGAATTTTTTACTACAATATCAATTCCTATAAAAATTTCGCCAAACCAAAGGAGGACTAAAGAAGAGGGTGGTGGAACCGATTGTTGTCCCTCACAATATCTTTTGTCTGAGCAAAGTTGATCATCAACTCTAACAACACTGATGCAATCTCAGCAATGCAAGATGTTTGTAATACTTTAGGACTATCAGCTGCTATTCCGGATGAGTGCTTTTATGTGGTGCGGGACTTCACCCATGTTAGGTATGAACATTGTCATAGAAAAGCAAATATTGTTGTTGATGAGTTAGCTATACTATGCAAATGTATTGCCCTGAATTCTTGGTTTCATGAGGTACCGAATCCCATCATTCCCTTGCTTGTAAATGATGTTGTGTTGATTGCTAGCTAATAAAGGGGTGTTGAGAGGTTCATAAAAGAGAGGATGGTGTGTTTGCTATGGGAGGTAGAGTGCATGGAGGCACGCTATCGGAGGGGGGGGAGGGGAAGATAGAAGGGTGGTGACGGGATTGACAGTGTTGTGTGGCAGAGAAAGAGCGACACATTTATTGCGCTTAACGTAATCCCTATATGATGCTTATTGTGCCAAACTGTTGTTGATTCGCACAAGAGCGACACATCTAGCGAATATGTGGGTCGGCCCATTTAGCGCCAGGAAGAGTGTTTCTCGTTGTGGTTTTGAGAACATTCTGGAAGGTTCCAACCTGGTTTCGCAAACCTTCTAGAACGTTCCTAAATGGTTTCTTTTTTTAGTTTTTTTATATACCGTTTTCTTTTTTTGTTATTTGAATAAATCATAAATTTCAAAATATGTTCAAAATCTGCAAAAATTCTTTGCCTTTTTAAAATTGTTTTGGGATTTCATATCCATGTTTTCAAAAAATATCAGCATTTTCCAAAAAATGGGAATTCCATTCGAATTTTTTTTAAGTTCAAAAGATTTAACAAGTGTACACATTTTTAAAAATCGTCCATGTTTTCCAAAAAACTATTTGGAATTTTCAAAATGTTCAGAATTGCTCATGTTTACAGAAATTGTTCTTGCTTTTAAAAAATTGTTCATGATTTCAAAAATATGTTAAGAATTTCAAAAAAGTATACATTTTAAACACCATTGGAATTTCTTAAATTGTTTCTGTTTTTCAAAAAAATCAGAATTTCATTTTTTTCTCAGTTTTCCACAACTGTTCAGAAATTTCAAGAAATGTTCAAATGATTTTCTAAAAAAATAGGGCAAATTAGCGATGCCTCCTTGCTCCTACTTCTCTTGGACCTTCTTCTATGGTTGGAATGGATCTTGGACATGTGTATAGATGCAACTATTGTGGTTGGGGCGAATTAGACTACCCCTTTTATTTGTTAGAGTCGGCCCCTCTCCTCCATAGAGATTCACTCCTCTTGATCCAATGCCACATAGGCAGGTAAAAACCCACCCAAATTCCGCCTTATCTTCTTAGGAAAAGAAGGAAACCAATTTGGGTCAAATTAGTGTTGAAGTGGGCAAGTTCGACAATTTCCATGACTCTGATCGCATCATATGGAAGCCTGTGGTCGCACCACTAACCAACTCGTGTTCAGGCATAAGCAATGGTTTAGTCGAACGATCACCATTTCTTCATTCAAACTTTGATTGATGTGATCTTCGGATTGTTGGATTCGTACGGATGACCCCCACATCCACGGTGTGTTTGATATTCTTTCTGAGCATGTTGTTGGAGCTCCAATTATAAAATGCTTCATTGTCCTTCCATCCAGTGCTCATAACTTCCATAAAATATCCTCTATTTGACTCCATTCACCATGAAAAGTCCTTGGAAGTGAATAATCAACCTAGTAACCATACAAATGAAAATAAAGTGAAAACAACACTAAATTTTAACAATTAGTCGGATATTCGGAGTCATACTCAAGAATATCAAGTTTAGATGTCCATAATTTTGAGTGCAAAATGCACTCATCATATATCATATGACGTAATCAGAGTGGTCAGGAAGAATGGGATGCCTAGGTAATTAGGTAATGTACGTTCTGTTGGAAATATGCCCTAGAGGCAATAATAAAATGGTTATTATTATATTTGCTTGTTCATGATAATTGTCTATTGTTCATGCTATAATTGTATTAACTGGAAACCGTAATACATGTGTGAATACATAGACCACAACATGTCCCTAGTAAGCCTCTAGTTGACTAGCTCGTTGACCAATAGATGGTTATGGTTTCCTGACCATGGACATTGGATGTCATTGATAACGGGATCACATCATTAGGAGAATGATGTGATGGACAAGACCCAATCCTAAGTATAGCACAAGATCGTGTAGTTCGTTTGTTAAAGCTTTTCTAATGTCAAGTATCATTTCCTTAGACCATGAGATTGTGTAACTCCCTGATACCGTAGGAGTGCTTTGGATGTACCAAACGTCACAACGTAATTGGGTGGCTATAAAGGTGCACTATGGGTATCTCCGAAAGTGTCTGTTGGGTTGGCACGAATCGAGACTGGGATTTGTCACTCCGTATGACGGAGAGGTATCTCTGGGCCCACTCGGTAATGCATCATCATAATGAGCTCAATGTGACTAAGTAGTTAGTCACGAGATCATGCATTACGGAACGAGTAAAGTGACTTGCCGGTAACGAGATTGAACGAGGTATTGGGATACCGATGATCGAATCTCAGGCAAGTAACGTACCGATTGACAAAGGGAATTGTATACGGGATTGCTTGAATCCTCGACATTGTGGTTCATCCGATGAGATCATCGTGGAACATGTGGGAGCCAACATGGATATCCAGATCCCGTTGTTGGTTATTGACCGGAGAACGTCTCGGTCATGTCTGCATGGTTTCCGAACCCGTAGGGTCTACACACTTAAGGTTCAGTGACGCTAGAGTTGTTATGGGAAATAGTATGTGGTTACCGAAGGTTGTTCGGAGTCCCGGATGAGATCCCGGACATGACGAGGAGCTCCGGAATGGTCCGGAGGTGAAGATCGGTATATTGGACGAAGGGTATTGGAGTCCGGAATTGTTCCGGGGGTACCAGGTGATGACGAGCGTGTCCGAAAGGGGGTTCGGAGGCCCCAGCAAGCGTTGGGGGGCTTATGGGCCAAGGGGAGAGGGCACATCAGCCCACTAAGGGGCTGAGCACCCCTCCCACCCCATCTCACATAACCAGGAGAGGTGGAGGCACCACCCCTAGGGCAGCCGCCCCTCCCGGCTTGGGGGGCAAGTTTCCTAGGGGTGGGGGCGCCCAAACCCATCTAGGGTTTCCCCTGTGGCCGCCGCCCCTCCCCTAGGGAACCCTAGGGCGCCTCCCCTCCTCCCTTCCCCCTATATATAGTGAGGGAGAGACAGGACAGCCACCCCCTTCCCCTGGCGGAGCCCTCTCCCTCCTCCAACACCTGCTCCTCCTCCGTACTGCTTGGCGAAGCCCTGCAGGAATACCACGAGCTCCACCACCACCATGCCGTCGTGCTGTCGGAGTTCTCCCTCAACTTCTCCTCTCCCCTTACTGGATCAAGAAGGAGGAGACGTCCTCGGGCTGTACGTGTGTTGAACGCGGAGGTGCCGTCCGTTCGGCGCTAGATCGGATCTTCCGCGATTTGAATCGCCGCGAGTACGACTCCATCAACCGCGTTCTTGTAACGCTTCCGCTTAGCGATCTTCAAGGGTATGAAGATGCACTCCCTCTCTCTCTTGTTGCTAGAATCTCCATAGATTGATCTTGGTGATGCGTAGAAAATTTTAAATTTCTGCTACGTTCCCCAATAGCAGTATCAGAGCTAGGTCTATTGCGTAGATTCTATGCACGAGTAGAACACAAGTTGTTGTGGGCGTTGATTTTGTTCAATATGCTTATCGTTACTAGTCCTATCTTGTTTCGACGGTATTGTGGGATGAAGCGGCCCGGACCAACCTTACATGTACACTTACGTGAGACAGGTTCCACCGACTGACATGCACTTGTTGCATAAGGTGGCTAGCGGGTGCCAGTCTCTCCCACTTTAGTCGGATCGGATTCGATGAAAAGGATCCTTATGAAGGGTAAATAACAATTGGCATATCACGTTGTGGTTTTGGCGTAGGTAAGAAACGTTCTTGCTAGAAACCTACAGCAGCCATGTAAAAAACTTGCAACAACAATTAGAGGACGTCTAACTTGTTTTTGCAGCATATGCCGTGTGATGTGATATGGCCAAGAAGGATGTGATGAATAAAATATATGTGATGTATGAGATTGATCATATTCTTGTAATAGGAATCACGACTTGCATGTCGATGAGTATGACAACCGGCAAGAGCCATATGAGTTGTCTTTAATTATTGTATGACCTGCGTGTCACTGAATAACGCCATGTAATTACTTTACTTCATTGCTAAACCGTTAGCTATAGTAGTAGAAGTAATCAGTTGGCGAGACAACTTCATGGAGACACGATGATGAAGATCATGGTGTCATGCCGGTGACGATGATGATCATGGAGCCCCGAAGATGGAGATCAAAAGGAGCAAAATGATATTGGCCATATCATGTCACTATTTGATTGCATGTGATGTTTATCATGTTTATGCATCTTATTTGCTTAGAACGACGGTAGTAAATAAGATGATCCCTCATAATAATTTCAAGAAAGTGTTCCCCCTAACTGTGCATCATTGCGAAAGTCCGTTGTTTCGAAGCACCACGTGATGATCGGGTGTGATAGATTCTAACGTTCACATACAACGGGTGTAAGCCAGATTTACACACGCGAAACACTTAGGTTGACTTGACGAGCCTAGCATGTACAGACATGGCCTCGGAACACAAGAGACCGAAAGGTCGAACATGAGTCGTATAGTGGATACGATCAACATGAAGATGTTCACCGATGATGACTAGTCCGTCTCACGTGATGATCGGACACGGCCTAGTTGACTCGGATCATGTATCACTTAGATGACTAGAGGGATGTCTATCTGAGTGGGAGTTCATAAGATGAACTTAATTATCCTGAACATAGTCAAAAGGTTTTTGCAAATTATGTCATAGCTCGCGCTTTATTTCTACTGTTTTAGATATGTTCCTAGAGAAAATTTAGTTGAAAGTTGATAGTAGCAATTATGCGGACTGGGTCCGTAAACTGAGGATTGTCCTCATTGCTGCGTAGAAGGCTTAATTCCTTAATGCACCGCTCGGTGTGCTGAACCTCGAACGTCGTCTGTGGATGTTGTGGACATCTGACATACACGTCTTGATGACTACATGATAGTTCAGTAATGTTAAACGGTTTAGAATTGTGGCGCCGAAGGCGTTTTTGAAACATCGCGGAACATATGAGATGTTCCAAGGGCTGAAATTGGGATTTTAGGCTTGTGCCCATGTCAAGAGGTATGAGACCTCCGACAAATTTCTTAGCCTACAAACTAATTGAGAAAAGCTCAATCGTTGAGCTTGTACTCAGATTGTCTAGGTACAAAAATCACTTGAATCGAGTGGGAGTTAATCTTCCAGATGAGATAGTGATGTTTCTCCAAAGTCATTGCCACCAAGCTACTAGAGCTTCGTGATGAACTATAACCTATCAGGGATAGATATGATGATCCTTGAAATATTCACAATGTTTGACACCGCGAAAGTAGAAATCATGAAGGAGCATCAATTGTTGATGGTTAGTGAAACCACTAGTTTCAAGAAGGGCAAGGGCAAGAAGGGATACTTCATGAAATGGCAAATCAGTTGCTGCTCTAGTGAAGAAACCCAAGGTTGAACCCAAACCCGAGACTAAGTGCTTCTGTAATGAGGGGAACAGTCACTGAAGCATAACTACCCTAGATACTTGGTAGATGAGAAGGCTGGCAAGGTCGACAGAAGTATATTGGATATACATTATATTGATATGTACTTTACTAGTACTCCTAGTAGCACCATGGTAATAGATACCGGTTCAGTTGCTAAGTGTTAGTAACTCGAAATAAAAGGCTACAGAATGAACGGAGACTAGCTAAAGGTGAGATGATGATATGGTTTGGAAGTGTTTCCAAGGTTGATGTGATCAAGCATCACATACTCCCTCTACCATAGAGATTGGTGTTAAACCTAAATAATTGTTATTTGGTGTTTGCGTTGAGCATAGACATGATTGGATTATGTTTATCGCAATACGATTATTCATTTAAGGAGAAAAATGGTTACTCTGTTTATTTGAATAATACCTTCAATGGTCTTGCACCTAAAATGAATGATTTATTGAATCTCGATCATAGTGATACACATGTTCATGCCAAAAGATATAAGATAGTAATGATATAGTGCCACCTACTTGTGGCACTGCCATTTGAGTCATATTGGTATAAAACGCATGAAGAAGCTCCATGTTGATGGATCTTTGGACTCACTCATTTTTGAAAAGATTGAGACATGTGAACCATGTCTATTGGTATATACGCATGAAGAAACTCCATGCAGATGGACCGTTTGGACTCACTTGATTTTGAATCACTTGAGACATGCAAATCATACCACATGGGCAAGATGACTGAAAGCATCGTTTTCAGTAAAATGAAACAAGAAAGCAACTTGTTGGAAGTAATACATTTTGATGTGTGCAGCCCAATGAGTGCTGAGGCATGCAGTGGATATCGTTATGTTCTTACTTCACAGATGATTTGAGTAGATTATGAGTATATTGACTTGATGAAACACAAATCTGAATTATTGAAAGGTTCAACTAATTTCAGAGTGAAGTTGAAGATCGTCGTGACAAGAGGATAAAATGTCTATGATAGGATCATAGAGATGAATATCCGAGTTACAAGTTTGGCACACAATTAAGACATTGTGGAAATTGTTTCACAATTAATACCGCCTGGAACACCATAGTGTGATGGTTTGTCCGAACATCATAACTGCACCCTATTGGATATGGTGCATACCATGATGTCTCTTATCGAATTACCACTATCGTTTATAGGTTAGGCATTAGAGACAACCGCATTCACTTTAAATAGGGTACCACGCAATTCCGTTGAGACGACACCGTATGAACTATGGTTTAGAGAAACCTAAGCTGTCGTTTCTTAAAAGTTTGGGGATACGACGCTTATGTGAAAAAGTTTCAGGCTGATAAGCTCGAACCCAAAGCGGATAAATGCATCTTCATAGGACACCCAAAAAAGGTTGGGTATACCTCCTATCTCAGATCCGGAAGCAAAAGGGATTGTTTGTAGAATCAGGTCCTTTCTCGAGGAAAAGTTTCTCTTGAAAGAATGGAGTGGGAGGATGGTGGAGACTTGATGAGGTTATTGAACCATCACTTCAATTAGTGTGTAGCAGGGCACAGGAAGTTATTCCTATGGCGCCCACACCAATTGAAGTGGAAGCTGATGATAGTGATCATGAAACTTCACATCAAGTCACTACCAAACCTCGTAGGTCGACAAGGATGCGTACTACTTCAGAGTGGTACGTAATCCTGTCTTAGAGGTCATGTTGCTAGACAACAATGAACCTACGAGCTATGGAGAAGCGATGGTGGGCCCGGATTCCGACAAATGGCTCGAGGCCATAAAATCCGAGAGAAGATCCATGTATAAAACAAAGTGTAGACTTTGGAAGAACTACTTGATGGTCATAAGGCTGTTGGGTACAGATGGATTTTAAAAGGGAAGACAGACAATGATGGTAAGTGTCACCATTAACAAAGCTCGACTTGTCGCTGAGATGTTTTCCGACAAGTTCAAGGAGTTGACTACGATGATACTTTCTCACTCGTAGCGATGCTAAGAGTCTGTTAGAATTATATTAGCAGCTACTGCATTATTTATGAAATCTTGCAGATAGGATGTAAAAAATATAGTTTCCTCAACGATTTTCTTGAGGAAAGGTTGTATCTGATACAACCAGAAGGTTTTAACAATCCTAAAAGATGCTAACAAGTATGCAAAGCTCCAGCAATCCTTCTAAGGACTGGAGTAAGCATCTCGGAGTTGGAATATACGCTTTGATGTGATGATCAAAGATTTTGGGTTTATACAAAGTTTATGAGAAACTTGTATTTCCAAAGAAGTGAGTGGGAGCACTATAGAATTTTTGATGAGTATATGTTGTTGATCAAAAATGATGTAGAGTTTCTGAAAAGCATATAGGGTTATTTGAAAAAGTGTTTTTCAATGAAAACCTGGATTAAGCTACTTGAACATTGAGCATCAAGATCTATAAGGATAGATCAAAATCGCTTAATAGTACTTTCAAACGAACACATACCGTGACAAGATTTTGAAGGAGTTTAAAAAAAATAGATCGGCAAAGAAGGAGTTCTTGGCTGTGTTATAAGGTGTGAGTATTGAGTAAGACTCAAGACCTGACCACGGTAGAATAGAGAGAAAGGACGAAGGTCGTCCCCTATGCTTTAGACGTAGGCTCTACAGTATGCTATGTTATGTACCGCACCTAAAGTGTGCCTTGCCATGAGTCAGTCAAGGGGTACAAGTGTGATCCAGGAATGGATCACATGACAGTGGTCAAACTTATCCTTAGTAACTAGTTGACTAAGGAATTTTCTCGATTATGGAGGTGGTAAAAGAGTTTGTCGTAAAGGGTTACGCCGATGCAAACTTTGACACTAATCTGGATGACTCTGAGTAGTAGACCGGATTCGTATAGTAGAGCTGTTATTTGGAATAGTTCCGAATAGCGCGTGGTAGCTGCATATAGGAGATGACATAGAGATTTGTAAAGCACATAGGGATCTGAAAGATTCAGACCCGTTGACTAATAACCTCTCTCACAAGCGAGATATGATCAAACCCAGTGGGTGTTGGATTCATTACAATCACATAGTGATGTGAACTAGATTATTGACTCTAGTGCAAGTAGGAGACAGTTGAAAATATGCCCTAGAGGCAATAATAAAATGGTTATTATTATATTTCCTTGTTCATGATAATTGTCTATTGTTCATGCTATAATTGTATTAACTGGAAACCGTAATACATGTGTGAATACATAGACCACAACATGTCCCTAGTAAGCCTCTAGTTGACTAGCTCGTTGATCAATAGATGGTTATGGTTTCCTGACCATGGACATTGGATGTCATTGATAACGAGATCACATCATTAGGAGAATGATGTGATGGACAAGACCCAATCCTACGTATAGCACAAGATCGTGTAGTTCGTTTGCTAAAGCTTTTCTAATGTCAAGTATCATTTCCTTAGACCATGAGATTGTGTAACTCCCTGATACCGTAGGAGTGCTTTGGGTGTACCAAACGTCACAACGTAACTGGGTGGCTATAAAGGTGCACTACGGGTATCTCCGAAAGTGTCTGTTGGGTTGGCACGAATCGAGACTGGGATTTGTCACTCTGTATGACGGAGAGGTGTCTCTGGGCCCACTCGGTAATGCATCATCATAATGAGCTCAATGTGACTAAGTAGTTAGTCACGAGATCATGCATTACAGAACGAGTAAAGTGACTTGCCGGTAACGAGATTGAACGAGGTATTGGGATACCGACGATCGAATCTCGGGCAAGTAACGTACCGATTGACAAAGGGAATTGTATACGGGATTGCTTGAATCCTCGACATTGTGGTTCATCCAATGAGATCATCGTGGAACATGTGGGAGCCAACATGGGTATCCAGATCCCGCTATTGGTTATTGACCGGAGAACGTCTCGGTCATGTCTGCATGGTTTTCGAATCCGTAGGGTACACTTAAGGTTCGGTGACGCTAGAGTTGTTATGGGAAATAGTATGTGGTTACCGAAGGTTGTTCGGAGTCCCGGATGAGATCCCGGACATGATGAGGAGCTCCGGAATGGTCCGGAGGTGAAGATCGGTATATTGGACGAAGGGTATTGGAGTCCGGAATTGTTTTGGGGGTACCAGGTGATGACCAGCGTGTCCGAAAGGGGTTTCGGAGGCCCCGGCAAGCGTTGAGGAGGCTTATGGGCCAAGGGGAGAGGGCACATCATCCCACTAAGGGGCTGAGCACCCCTCCCACCCCATCTCACGTAACCAGGAGAGGTGGGGGTGCCACCCCTAGGGCAGCCGCCCCTCCCGGCTTGGGGGGCAAGTTTCCGAGGGGGTGGGGCGCCCAAACCCATCTAGGGTTTCCCCTGTGGCCGCCGCCCCTCCCCTAGGGAACCCTAGGGCGCCTCCCCCTCCTCCCTTCCCTCTATATATAGTGAGGGAGAGAGAGGGCAGCCACCCCCTTCCCCTGGCGCAGCCCTCTCCCTCCTCCAACACCTGCTCCTCCTCCGTAGTGCTTGGCGATGCCCTGCAGGAATACCACGAACTCCACCACCACCATGCCGTCGTGCTGTCGGAGTTCTCCCTCAACTTCTCCTCTCCCCTTGCTGGATCAAGAAGGAGGAGACGTCCCCGGGCTGTGCGTGTGTTGAACGCGAAGGTGCCGTCCGTTCGGCGCTAGATCGGATCTTCCGCGATTTGAATCGCCGCGAGTACGACTCCATCAACCGCGTTCTTGTAACGCTTCCGCTTAGCGATCTTCAAGGGTATGAAGATGCACTCCCTCTCTCTCTTGTTGCTAGAATCTCCATAGATTGATCTTGGTGATGCGTAGAAAATTTTGAATTTCTGCTACGTTCCCCAACACGTTCGTGTAATGTGCTTTTTCACCTTACATGGCAGATTAGAAAAAAGAGTGGATGAAGAGGATATCATGGTATCCGCGGAGAGGTAATCATCGAGGGAATGTGGGAAGACGAAGAACAGACCACACAGCCTTTTTTCCTTCAAGGAAATTCTCTGGTAAAGGCATTTATATTAATGCACTACAGACTTGTTCCATCTACAAAAGAACTCTAAAGAACTAAAAATCTTTTATTTCGAAATAGCTAGCACCCACCGAGTTACTTTAGAGCACATGCGGCTATGCCACCTCACCCGCATTTAGCTGTCGCAATTAATTAATTTCGTGCATACATGCAAATCGTACATATAAACTTTTCGCCCCCTTACTATTGCAAGCATTTTTTTTCTAACCCCCTTCAACACCGAAGGCACATGTGATGCGGTCAAATATATACAATATATTTAATTCAGTTTTTTCATACAATCAATTCTTATGAAATATATTGCAATCAATTCTCATGAAATATGTTGCAATCAATTCTCGTAGCAACACATCGGGTATCATCTAGTTAACAGAACTTAAAAAAATATAAAGGCTACTAATTTATTTATGAAATAAGCATTTTATCATGAGCAATTAATTGTGATCATATACAAAAAGATCTTCATGAAAACCCAATAATGACATTAAATGAATATCTATACTGATATTGGTCAAAGAGTCTTTCTAACATAAGAGGAAAAAAATGATATGTTCATATGCGTCAGATGTGTATTTTTTTACTGTGCATCACGACTAATATAAACATGTTACTCCGCGATGAAAATTTTGGGAACACAGTGAAGCGTTCTAGCATGCCCAAAGCCCTGTTTTATGGAACTAATATGTCATTTGCCACAAAAGAGAAATCTTCTGGTGAGGTGGGCACTTCGAGCTTCACTAGCGTAGTGATGCAGGTAGAGCTAATAGAAACAAGAACTAGAACATCGTTCAATATAATCTGATTTTAAAGAAGAACGAGATGCAAGTGTTACGTGCTTTGTGACCAGACAAGAAAGAGGAGAAATAAATATAAAATATCCATAGAGATATTGGTCACAAAATCTTTATACATAGTGGACACAAGGAGCAAACATGACGTGCAGCTATGCGTCAGGTATGTGACGTGTGTGCGGTTTATGATTGCGCATCACGACAAACACCGACATGTTACTCTGCCTTCCTCCTCTTCTTTAACCACTTCACACTATCTCGAAGGAAAAGGATGACGGCGCATTCAATGCCTCTCATACCATGGATAATGAAGGGGTGGGAGACACAGGGGCCGTTTGGTTGATGCCCGCGTCTGCCTCGTCAAATCAGGGGCATGCCAATATTCCCGCAAACGTTTCAACTGCCCCTGTTTCACCCGTGCGTGGGCGCGTAATAATTAAACACAACGACCAATTTTTTGGCATGGCTCCGATCATTGTGCTTCAATACAAACGATACCTATGCCACGAGTCAACGCCAAAATTTTGGCATGGCAACCATCAACCACGATCCAAACAACCCCATACACACAATTCAGCAACGACAAACCCACCTTGTGGCAGGCTGTGCCTCTGGCTACCACAAGTATTGAGATGCATCAATCGCCTCATCTTAGTATGGTCAAGCAATGGGGAGAGGAGATTAAGCAACGAGGACGGTAGGAAATTGGGAGAAGGATGGATTTGCCAACAATGGCAAGAGTGCCATGATTTTATCCATGTCCGCAAAGTATGGAGGTGCTCTTCCCAAAGCGCTTCACCCAAGCACACATGAAGGCATGTCAAAAACCAAAATAGGCGAACATTTTCAGTAAAAAAAGTGCACTTTTGTGTGTGGGTGGGTGTAAGAGAGTTTATTCCAAAGTGATAGAGTTACAGTCTGCCCATACAAGATCTAGAATAAAAGGTGGACCTCGATGTAACCAACAAGCGTACTGCAAGCGTGCAAGCATAATTAGCAAGACAGTGAGAAACCCTATTTTATGACCGGGCTATCTTAATTGGAACAAACTCAAGCTCCACCATGAGCAACTTAATTTCCTGTGTAACAAGTCACCATAAGACGATTTGTTTCTCCTTCTGTTTCTTCTCCTTCCCTACATGGTGCAAAAAAAAAAAAGTGCACAATGAAGGCACGTTTTCTTTTCTGAAACCCACTCTACGTTAAATGACCTCTTATTTGTTTCTCCTTCTGTTTCATCTCCTCAAAGACCCCCAGCGCCATGCATGCACAAGCCCTAGATCCTCTTGGATCTGACGACGCGGAGCTCCAGTTCCTTGCGCTTGACCTCGACCAGGAGCCAGTGGTTCTCCAGCCGCATCCTGTCGTTCTTCAGCCGCATGTTCTTCAGCTCCATGTCCTCCCTCAGGTTCTCGGCGGCCCACTGCACGCGCTCCCGCTCCAGCTCCAGCATCCCGTCTTCGATCTCGATCTCCCGCTTCTTGATCTCCAGCTCCTGCTTCTTGCTGTCGAGCGAGAGCGCTCGGTGCGGATGCTGCTGCGGCGGCGAGCACCTAATGCCGCCGGCGGTGGCGGGAAGAGGGTTGTCGAGGTCGTCGTCGTCGTGATGGGGCACCTTATTGATGTCGATGGCGAGATGCCTGCGCCGCTTCCGCTCGTTATCGCCGTCGCTGCCGTGGTCTTGAGCGTCGGCTACTACCTTTGCCTTGCCGGTGCTCTTGTTCGCTTGATGCGACGACGCCCCCTTGCTCCGGCCGCTGGGCCGCTCCTCGTGGTCGTCGCTCAGCGCCGAGCGCTTGATGCCAACGCCAGAGACGGGCGCCGCCGGATCTGCGGCCATGGGGAACATATTGTGTCGACGGAACGGAACCGAGGTTTGCGAGTGGGTGCCTGAGGATCTGGGTTGCTGGCAGTTAAATAGCACAAGGTGCTGGGTGCCCCTCACCCACTCCTCTGTTATGTCCTCCTTTATTTCACTCCTCAAATAGCAACCAGCCAAAAGTTTTGAGCTAAGGATGGCCGAGCCGCAGCTTCTTTGGTTCCGTTTTACTCCATCCGTTCCTAAATATTTGTCTTTCTAGAGATTTTAACAAGTGACTACATACAGAGCAAAATAAGTGAATCTACACTCTAAAATATGTCTATATACATTCGTATGTGGTATTCCATTTGAAATCTCTAAAAAGACAAATATTTAGAAACAGAGGGAGTACTAGCTAGCCTTCAATGTTTTGCTAATTCCTGAGCTGGAATTAATTTGGTTTTACACATGAATTGATGGCCGTAGAGGTCTGGAGGGTGCAGAGCAATGAACAAATTAAAGATGGGAAAAGTTCCAAAGGACACATCATGACAGACTGTTGCTGCTGCTGCATGAGGATCGATATATGTAATGCATTTCTAATATGCAAAATTGAAAAATTACATTAAATAAACAAAAATCATGAAAAATACAAATTTAAGCATCCAGAAGGTTTCAAAGAATTTTAAAGGAAGCTGAGGATCGATATATGTAATGCATCTCTAATATATGTAAACTTGAAAAATTACATTAAATAAACCAAAATCATGAAAAACACAAATTTGACGGACGACTGTAACATGTATAATATGCAAAACTACATAACAAAATCAGAAAACTACGGAAGAGGCCAAACTGTATCCTAAATCAAAGAGTTGCCACCACAATCAGATATTGTGCTCTATAATCTGATAGGAGAAAAGAGGAAAAACAAACACAGTATATCTAAAGAGATATTGGTCAACGATTGTTTTGTAAAAGAGGGGTATACAAGTGACAAACATGAATCGCACGTATACGTCAAATGTAACATACGTGCGGTTTCTTATTGCGCGTCACGACAAACACCGACATGTTACTCGGCCCTTCTCCTCTTTTTTGACCACTTCACACCACCCTAGACGATACATATGACGAAGGAGAAAGCGAAAGCGGAGATGTAATGCGCCAATAGGATTGGAACTACACAAGCAATAATAAAAAATATGAAAAATTGTATCTCGCACAATAAATCAAAGAGTTGTCTTCAATGCATTGCGCAACTACCAGCTTCCCACCCTTGAAGTTTAAACTACCGTCTCCTACTATCCCTACTATTTTATAAGCACTTTATAACTTCAACACAAAACACAGTGTCATAATGAAAATTTACCCTTTTCAACCAGTGTTTGCCTTTCAAACATTAGACATGAAATTTCTTCTTTCTTGCACGGATATTTCCATGAAGGATCCAGTTATGGATACAACAATCCACAAATTTAAACTGCGAAGTGAACCATAGAGTAGCTTACATTTGAAGAAAATATGTTTTCACCCATGAATTATTGTTGAAGTATTGAACACACGTCTCAATTGTACACTGGCAAATAACCCCCCCTTTCACTCCCCAAGTATAGAAAATCTCAAACAGTATTAATTAAAAAATGGTTTTATCCTTTTAGTGACATGGTTGGCATATTTCGTAGATGTGTAAGGCTGGGCAACATAGTCAACACGTAAATAGTAAATTCTAAGTTTACGAAATAAATTGCAAAAGTTAAAAAACAAATATTGATAGTATATAAATTTGTGAGGGAGATGAAAAATAACCAAAACTATGAAACATATAAAAAATGGAAAATACATTCTACATAAATGAAGAAAATTCAATATTATTATATTTATTTGGCGCGATATCCTCAAACTTCATAGTCTTCTATATTTAAATTTTAAAATATCTAGTTAAATGTTTATTTTTCCCTATGTGTTGGTTAGACTACTATATGTAATAAAACCAGTCTAACATCATCGGAAACCAGTTTGGCATGACACTAGAATTAATTTGTGTGATTTTGGGCGCTAGGTATAATTTTTCTAGTTTTTGAGACGAACGACCAAATTAGACTCCAAGTGAGTTAAAGTAGTGAAAACAATTACTTTTCTTTTTAATCATGGAAGTAATGTTGTCATATTTTTCTGGATGTCCATGAACCAATCGACCTACGACGTCCAACATCGAGATGCCTCACGGATTACACTGTCAATGTTATTTTTTTGCCTCATAGGCAACCTCATCAATCGACGTTGAGTCTAAACTATGAAGCTAGATTTATTATTGTGGGTATAGATTACAACTATATATGGATCGTAGAGTTCAGAAATTTTCCGTCCTTTATTTTGCTATAGACTACATAAATGTAGATCGAGCAGATATTGGAATTTTATTGCTACCAGTTATCGCGCTGCATATTACAAATATGTAGATCAAGCAAATTCCAGAATTTTATTGCTACTAGTTATTGTGCTACGTATTACAAATATGTAGATCAAGCAGATTTCAGAATTTTATTTCCATCAGTCATTGTGGATATAGATTACAAAAATGCAGATCGAGTAGATTTATGAAATTTATTATCATCATTATTTTGGGTATAGATTACAAATATTTAGATCAAACATATTGAGGATTTATTGTTAATGTTAACTACTAAATATGATAAATGACATGGTTCTAAATAGATTCTCATAGAGGCACCTAGTAATTTCCACCCATCGTGTAAGAAAAATCGAAGGACTGATGTTAACATGCTATATGTGGCTACTAAAATTAACAGCGGGAGCAACAAATGATATGTCAAGTACGTAATGACTCATTTTAGTAGAGCTGAAAACATATAAATCCACGCAAAAAGAACATGTACATGCCAAAACAAGACAATTTCAAGAAGTTAGAAACAATAGAATGCCAAAACAGTGAAGCGTTCTAGTAAGGATGGCAATGGGTAGGGTATGGGCAGAGTAGAGCAATACCATACCCATACCCGTATAGTCAGTGGGTACAAACTCCTACCCATAGCCGTACCCATGGGTATGAATCTTTACCCATACCCATACTCGATGGGTACCCGTACCCATTGGGTACCCGATGGTTAGAACAAATAGTACACAAGTCGTTCACAAATTTATGCTCATTGATAGCACATTTGACAAAAAAATCAATTATCTCAGCTCAATAATAGGTAGATGAGTAAATGACCAATATCAAAATTTAGAAATCACAACATACTCTTAAGTCAATAGAAGTAGATGAGTCACATGGCAAATTAATGATTAAATGACGACAACTTAACATTAGTTCACAAACGGGCAGGGTATGGGTATACCCGCGGGTACAAGGCTATACCCATACCCTACCCATGACTTAACGGATAGGGTATGGGTACTACCCATGGGTATAAAAATGTGCTCATACCCTGCCCATGCGGGTACGGTACCCACGGGTACCCGTACCCGTGGGTAAAATTGCCATCCTTACGTTCTAGCATGGCTAGAATCCCGTTTTACGAAACTATGACGCCGTTTGCCACCAAAGAGAAATCTTCTAGTGACGTCAGCACTTTGAGCTTCACTAGCTTAGTGATGCATGTAGAGTTAATAGAAACAAGAATTAGAATATCGTCCAATATTCCCCGGTGGTCAGGAAGAACGAGAAGCAAGTGTTAGATGCTTTGGACCGGACAAAAAGGAGAAGAAACAAATACAAAATATCCATAGAGATATTGGACAAAGAATCTTTATACATAGTGAACACGAGGAACAAACATGACGTGCACCTATCCGTCGGGTGTGTGACGTGCACACGGTTTATGATTATGCATCACGACAAACACCGACATGTTACTTTGCCCTCCTCCTCTTCTCTGACCACTTCACACTATCTCGGAGGAAAAGGATGATGGCACATTCGATGTAAAGGATACCGTTTGGTTGATGCCCGCGTCCGCCTTTGGCAAACGTTTCGCCTGCCCCTATCTCGCCCATGCATGGACGCATAATTGAACGCATCGACCAATTTTTTGGCATAACTCCGATGATTGGCCTTCAATCCAAACGATTCCCTATGCCACAAGTCAACACCAATATTTTGGCATGGCAACCGCTGGCCACGATCCAAACAGCCCCATACACACAATTCAGCAACGGCCAACCCACCCTGTGGCAGTCTGTGCCACTGGTCACTGCAAGTATTGAGATGCATCAATCGCCTCATCTTACAATGGTCAAGCAATGTGGAGAGGAGATTAAACAACGAGGATGGGTAGAAAAATGGGGAAGAAGGATCGACGGATTTGCCAACAACGGCAAGGGTGCCATGATTCTGTCCATGTCCGCAAAGTATGGAGGTGCTCTACCTAAAGCGCTTCACCTTTTCGCAAAAAAGAAGAGACAAGCACACATGAAGCAGGCACTAATAGGTGAACATTCAGTAAAGAAAATAGGTGCACATTGATTCTCTTATTTGTTTCTCCTTCTGTTTCATCTCCTCCCCTACATGGAGCTAAAAAAGGGTGCACAATGAAGGCATGCCTTTTTTTTCTTTTTCTGAAACACACTCTACGGTACATGACCTCTTTATTTGTTTCTCCTTCTGTTTCATCTCCTTCCCTAATTTCCTGCGGATGCATGCACGCGCCCTAGACCCTCTTGAATCTGAAGACGCCGAGCTGCAGTTCCCGCTTCACCTTGAGTCCTCCAGCCGCATGTTCTTCAGCTCCATTTCCTCCCTCAGGTTCGCGGCGGCCCACTTCACGCGCTGCCGCTCCAGCTCCAGCATCCTCACGCCGATCTCGATCTCCAGCGCCCGGTGCGGATGCTGCTGCGGCGGCCAGCAGCTAACGCCGCCGGCGGTGGCGGGAAGAGGGCTGTCGAAGTCGCCGTCACCATCGTCGTCATGGGGCACCTTATTGGTGTCGACGATGAGATGTCTGCGCCGCCTCCGCTGGTTAGCGCCGTCGCTGCCGTGGTCTTGAGCGTTGGCTACTTCCTTTCCCTTGCCGTCGGTGCTCTTGTTCGCCTGGTGCGACAACGCCCCCTTGCACTGGCCACTCGGCCGCTCGTCGTGGTCGCCAGAGACGGGCGCCGTCGGATCTGCGGCCATGGGGAACATATTGTGACGGGACTGAGGTGCGAGTGGGTGCCTCAGGATGTGGGGTGCTGGCAGTTAAACAGCACGAGGGGCTGGGTGCCCCTCACCTACTCCTTTGATATTTTCTACTCCCTCCGCCCGAAAATACTTGTGAGCGAAATAAATGTATCTAGACGTATTTTAGCTTTAGATACATCTATTTTTATTTATTTATGCGACAAGTATTTTCGCACGAAGGAAGTACTTCATTTCACTCATCAAATAGCAACCAGCCAAAACTTCTGAGCTAAGGATGGCCGAGACCGCAGCTTTTTTGGTTCCGTTTTACTAGCCTTCAATGTTTTGCTCATACCTGAGCTGGAATTAATTTGGTTTTACACATGAATGGATGGCCGTGGAGGTCTGGAGGGTGCAGAGCAATCAACGAAAGATGGAAAAGTTCCAAAGGACACATCATGACAGACTGTTGTTGCTGCTCACTAGTAGAAAACAGGGCTTTAGTCCTCGACAGATCAGAGCATTAGCCCTGGTCGTGTACGAATCGGGACTAATGGGAGCATCAGTCCCGGTTCGTGAGGCTAGGGCGCCGGCCGGGCCTCGGCAGACATCTGTCCCGGTTCGGTTGGGATCTTTAGTCCCGGTTCCAGCCACCAACCGGGACTAAAGGGTCTGGCTCCTGGCGCAGCCACTTTAGTCCCGGTTGGTGTCTAGAACCGGGACTAGAGGCCTGTCTTCAGTCCCGGTTCTAGACACCAACTGGGACTAAAGAGATGCCTATATATATGCTCGCCCCTGCCCGCTCACTCCTTTGTTTTCTGACCGGTCGGCATGCGGGAGGTGTGCTGCTCTTTGTTCTCACCTCCTATGCACATGAGGTGTTCGATGAAATGCCGGAGCCACACTTAAGCTTTCTCCTCTCCAATCTCGACCTCCAAGCTACATTTTTCCTAAGATTTGTCTAGGTTCTGCGGTGCACCAACTGCACAAGTGTTCTAAAAGGTTAGCAACTTCATTGTTTCATCTCTCACTGCTAGTTTAGCTCATTTCAAATGCTCTAGAAGTAGAGTGGTTTGTGGGTTTTAGTGGAGGAGTGTGCGTGGGAGTTCTTTTGATTTAGATGCGCAATTTGAGCTGAAATTAACTTCTTAGAGTCTGCACATGTGTAGGATGCCGTCCCCGTCCCCGTCCGCACTGCCGTCAATCGCCCGCACCGATCTCGTCGCCGGCACCACCATGGTGAGCCTCTTGTTCTTATCTTCTTTTTAAAAGAAAAAAAATCTTACTTGTATGATTTAGATAGATACTTGTATAGTTGGCCCTCGTCCAGTCTATGATTCAGATGTGGTATATTATCTTTTATAACTATTTTTTTCATTTATTGTTTATGACGATTATGCCGATCAACGTGACATATATGTTTTTATCTAGGAGGTATGTGAACCGGAAATTCCAACCGACCCCCTTGTCGAGAGGTTAAATTAGTTGAAAAAGAAAACAATTACTTGAAGAATAAATTGAAAAGAATTGAGGAAGAGAAGATGGAATTGGAGTTGCATGTTGCCGATGTCGTCGATGATCACAAGATCCAGATGGATGCAATGCGCTTGAAGATTAGAAAGATTAGAAAATATGCCATTGATAATGAGGCTTGGTATCATTACGCTGTTGGATCAATTGTTATCTTAGTTGCGATTATGATCACATTTGTTGTTGCATTTAAATGTTTTACATAGTTGTATGTTAGTTTCAATGTATGTTTTAATTAGATGCTCTAGAGAGCTATATGTTGTTCTATGAGAACTATGTATGAACTTTATGTATCTATTTTTTCAGTAATAATATTTGATCACTATTGTACTTTGGTTTTAATGTGATGATGAACTTGTATTAATTTGGTCACTTCTCTGTTCATGATATTCTGTAATGGTTTTTGATACACTTAATTATATGATGCCCGCGGATGAACCGACAATGGATGTACGGTGACCGACGCACCTCCGAGTATATTGAGGGCTTGCATAATTTTTCTGAAGTGGCTGAGGCAAACAAGCAGAATAGTTTTATGTATTGTCCATGTACTGTCTGTGAGAATACAAAGGATTAATCTAACTCGAAAACCCTTTACTTGCACCTACTTGAGAAGGGTTTCATGCCACACTATAATGTTTGGACCAAGTACGGAGAAAGAGGGGTTATGACAGAAGACAACAAAGAAGAAAAGGATGATGACAACTATCCTATGTTCCCTGAATACGGTGATACTGCAACGGGGGAAGCTGAAGATCAAGAGGCACCAGACGATGTGTCCGATGATGATATTTGCCGGGTCTTTGTTGATGCACAGAGAGAATGCGAAAGTGACAGGGAGAAGTTGAAGTTTGATCCCATGTTAGAGGGTCACAAAAAAGGGTTGTACCCAAATTGCGAAGATGACAACATAGAACTCGGTACCACACTGGAATTGCTGCTATAAAAGGCAGACAATGATGTTTTTGACAATGGATTTGGAAAGCTACTGAAATTTAAGAAGAAGAAGCTTCCAAAGGAAAACAAATTGCTTGACAGTACGTACGAAGCAAAGAAAGTTCTCTGCCCTCTAGGATTGGAGGTGCAAAAGATACGTGCATGCCTTAATGATTGCATCCTCTACCATGGTGAGTACAAGGATTTGAACGCATGCCTGGTATGCGGTGCATTGCGGTATAAGATCAGACGAGATGACCCTGGTGATGTTGAGGGCGAGCGCCCCAGGAAGAGGGTTCCTTCCAAGGTGATGTGGTATGTGTTGGGGAACGTAGTAATTTCAAAAAATTTCCTACGCACACGCAAGATCATGGTGATGGCATAGCAACGAGAGGGGAGAGTGTTCGTCCACGTACCCTCGTAGACCGTAAGCGGAAGCGTTAGCACAACGCGGTTGATGTAGTCGTACGTCTTCACGATCCGACCGATCCAAGCACCGAACGTACGGAACCTCCGAGTTCAGCACACGTTCAGCTCGATGACGATCTCCGGCCTCCGATCCAGCCGAGCTCCGGAGATGAGTTCCGTCAGCACGACGGCGTGGTGACGATGATGATGTTCTACTGGCGCAGGGCTTCGCCTAAACTCCGCGACGATATGACCAAGGTGGAATATGGTGGAAGGGGGCACCGCACACGGCTAAGGAACAATCTGTAGATCAACTTGTGTGTCTATGGGGTGCCCCCTACCCCCGTATATAAAGGAGTGGAGGAGGGGAGGGCCGGCCCTCTTCTATGGCGCGCCCTAGGGGAGTCCTACTCCCACCGGGAGTAGGATTCCCCCGTTCCTAGTCCAACTAGGAGTCCTTCCATGTATTAGGAGTAGGAGACAAGGAAGGGGAAGAGAGAAGGGAAGGAAGGAGGGGGTGCGGCCCCTCCCCCTAGTCCAATTCGGACTAGGCCATGGGGGGGCGCGCGGCCTGCCCTAGGCAGCCCCTCTCTCTTTCCCGCAGGGCCCAATAAGGCCCAATACTTCTCCCCGGCGAATTCCCGTAACTCTCCGGTACTCCGAAAAATACCCGAATCACTCGGAACCTTTCCGAACTCCGAATATAGTCGTCCAATATATCGATCTTTACGTCTCGACCATTTCGAGACTCCTCGTCATGTCCCCGATCTCATCCGGGACTCCGAACTCCTTCGGTACATCAAAACTCATAAACTCATAATATAACTGTCATCGAAACCTTAAGCGTGCGGACCCTACGGGTTCGAGAACTATGTAGACATGACCTAGAACTATTCTCGGTCAATAACCAATAGCGGGACCTGGATGCCCATATTGGCTCCTACATATTCTACGAAGATCTTTATCGGTCAAACCGCATAACAACATACGTTGTTCCCTTTGTCATCGGTATGTTACTTGCCCGAGATTCGATCGTCGGTATCCAATACCTAGTTCAATCTCGTCACCGGCAAGTCTCTTTACTCGTTCTGTAATGCATCATCCCGTAACCAACTCATTGGTCACATTGCTTGCAAGGCTTATAATGATGTGCATTACCGAGAGGGCCCAGAGATACCTCTCCGACAATCGGAGTGACAAAACCTAATCTCGAAATACGCCAACTCAACATGTACCTTCGGAGACACCTGTAGTACTCCTTTATAATCACCCAGTTACGTTGTGACGTTTGGTAGTACCCAAAGTGTTCCTCCGGTAAACGGGAGTTGCATAATCTCATAGTTACAGGAACATGTATAAGTCATGAAGAAAGCAATAGCAACATACTAAACGATCAAGTGCTAAGCTAACGGAATGGGTCAAGTCAATCACATCATTCTCCTAATGATGTGATCCCGTTAATCAAATGACAACTCTTTTGTCCATGGCTAGGAAACATAACCATCTCTGATAAACGAGCTAGTCAAGTAGAGGCATACTAGTGACACTATGTTTGTCTATGTATTCACACATGTATTATGTTTCCGGTTAATACAATTCTAGCATGAATAATAAACATTTATCATGAAATAAGGAAATAAATAATAACTTTATTATTGCCTCTAGGGCATATTTCCTTCAGTCTCCCACTTGCACTAGAGTCAATAATCTAGTTCACATCGCCATGTGATTTAACACCAATATTCATATCTGTATATGATTAACACCCATAGTTCACATCATCATGTGACCAACATCCAAAGGGTTTACTAGAGTCAATAATCTAGTTCACATCGCTATGTGATTAACACCCAAAGAGTACTAAGGTGTGATCATGTTTTGCTCGTGAGAGAAGCTTAGTCAACGGGTCTGTCACATTCAGAGCCGTATGTATTTTGCAAATATTTTATGTCCACAATGCTCTGCACGGAGCTACTCTAGCTAATTGCTCCCACTTTCAATATGTATCCAGGTTGAGACTTAGAGTCATCTGGATCAGTGTAAAAGTTTGCACTGATGTAACTTTTACAACAAACTCTTTTATCACCTCCATAATCGAGAAACATCTCCTTAGTCCTTACTAAGGATATTCTTGACCAATGTCCAGTGATCTACTCCTAGATCACTATTGTACTCCCTTGCCAAATTCAGAGCAAGGTATACAATAGGTCTGGTACATAGCATAGCATACTTTATAGAACCTATGACTGAGGCATAGGGAATGACTTTTCATTCTCTTTCTATTTTCTGCTGTGGTCGGGATTTGAGTCTTACTCAATTTCATACCTTTGCAACACAGGCAAGAACTCTTTCTTTGACTGTTCCATTTTGAACTATTTCAAAATCTTGCCAAGGTATGTACTCATTGAAAATCTTATCAAGCGTCTTGATCTATCTCAATAGATCTTGATGCTCAATATGTAAGTAGCTTTTACTGAGGTCTTTTCTTTTAAAGAACTCCTTTAAAACACTCCTTTATGCTTTGCAGAAAAATTCTACATCATTTCTGATCAACAATATGTCACTCACATATACTAATCAGAAAGGCTGTAGCGCTCCCACTCACTTTATTGTAAATACAGGCTTCATCGTAAGTCCATATAAAACTATATGCTTTGATCAACTTATCAAAGCGTATATTCCAACTCCGAGATGCTTGCACCAGTCCATAGATGGATCACTGGAGCTTGCACATTTTGTTAGCACCTTTAGGATTGACAAAACCTTCTGGTTGCATCATATACAACTCTTCTTTAATAAATCCATTAAGGAATGCAGTTTTGACATCCATTTGCCAGATTTCATAAAATGTGGCAATTGCTAACATGATTCAGACAGACTTAAGCATTGATACGAGTGAGAAAATCTCATCGTATTCAACACCTTGAACTTGTTGAAAACCTTTCGCAACAAGTCGAGCTTGGTAGATAGTAACACTACTATCAGTGTCCGTCTTCCTCTTGAAGATCCATTTATTTAACATGGCTTGCTGATCATCGAGCAAGTCAATCAAAGTCCATACTTTGTTCTCATACATGGATCATATCTCAGATTTTATGGCCTCAAGCCATTTCGCGGAATCTGGGCTCATCATCGCTTCCTCATAGTTCGTAGGTTCATCATGGTCTAGTAACATGACTTCCAGAACATGATTACCGTACCACTCTGGTGCGGATCTTACTCTGGAAGACCTACGAGGTTCTGTAGTAACTTGATCTGAAGTTTCATGATCAATATCATTAGCTTCCTCACTAATTGGTGTATTGTCACAGGAACTGATTTCTGTGATGAACTACTTTCCAATAAGGGAGAAGGTACAGTTACCTCATCAAGTTCTACTTTCCTCCCACTCACTTCTTTCGAGAGAAACTCCTTCTCTAGAAAGGATCCATTTTAGCAACGAATATCTTGCCTTCGGATCTGTGATAGAAGGTGTACCCAACTATTTCCTTTGGGTATTCTATGAAGACGCACTTCTCCGATTTGGGTTCGAGCTTATCAGGATGAAACTTTTTCACATAAGCATCGCAGCCCCAAACTTTAAGAAACGACAACTTGGGTTTCTTGCTAAACCACAGTTCATATGTTGTCGTCTCAACGGATTTAGATGGTGCCCTTTTAATGTGAATGCAGCTGTCTCTAATGCATAACCCCAAAACAATATTGGTAAATCAGTAAGAGACATCATAGATCGCACCATATCCAATAAAGTGCGGTTACGACGTTCGGACACACCATAACGTTGTGGTGTTCCAGGTGGCGTGAGCTGTGAAACTATTCCACATTGTTTTAATTGAAGACCAAACTCGTAACTCAAATATTCGTCTCCGCGATCAGATCGCAGAAACTTTATTTTCTTGTTACGATGATTTTCCACTTCACTCTGAAATTCTTTGAACCTTTCAACTATTTCAGACTTATGTTTCATCAAGTAGATATACCCATATCTGCTCAAATCATCTTGTGAAGGTCAGAAAATAACGATACTTGCCACGAGCCTTCATACTCATTGGTCTGCATACATCAGTATGTATTATTTCCAATAAGTCAGTAGCTCGTTCCATTGTTCCGAAGAACGGAGTTTTAGTCATCTTGCCCAAAAGGCACGGTTCGCAAGCATCAAATGATTCATAACCAAGTGATTCCGAAAATCCATCTTTATGGAGTTTCTTCATGCGCTTTACACCGATATGACCCAAACGGCAGTGCCACAAATAAGTTGCACTATCATTATTAACTTTGCATCTTTTGGCATCAATATTATGAATATGTGTATCACTACGATCGAGATCCAACAAACTATTTTCATTGGGTGTATGACCATTGAAGGTTTTATTCATGTAAACAGAACAACAATTATTCTCTGATTTTAAATGAATAACCGTATTGCAATAAACATGATCAAATCATATTCATGCTCAATGCAAACGCCAAATAACATTTATTTAGGTTTAACACTAATCCCGAAAGTATAGGGAGTGTGCGATGATGATCATATCAATCTTGGAACTACTTCCAACACTCATCGTCACTTCCCCTTCAACTAGTCTCTGTTTATTCTGTAACTCCTGTTTCGAGTTACTAATCTTAGCAACCGAACAAGTATCAAATACTCAGGGGCTACTATAAACACTAGTAAGGCACACATCAATAACCTGTATATCAAATATACCCTTGTTCACTTTGCCATCCTTCTTATCCACCAAATATTCAGGGCATTTCCGCTTCCAGTGACCATTTCCTTTGCAGTGTAAGCACTCAGTTTCAGGCTATGGTCCAGCTTTGGGCTTCTTCGCAGGAGTGACAACTTGCTTGTCTTTCCACTTGAAGTTCCCTTTCTTTCCCTTTGCCCTTTTCTTGAAACTAGTGGTCTTGTCAATCATCAACACTTGATGCTCTTTCTTGATTTCTACCTTCGTCGATTTCAACATCACGAAGAGCTCGGGAATCGTTTTCGTCATCCCTTGCATACTATAGTTCATCACGAAGTTCTAGTAACTTAGTGATGGTGACTAGAGAATTCTGTCAATCACTATCTTATCTGGAAGATTAACTCCCACTTGATTCAAGCGATTGAAGTACCCAGACAATCTGAGCACATGCTCACTAGTTGAGCGATTCTCCTCCATCTTTTAGCTATAGAACTTGTTGGAGACTTCATATCTCTCAACTCGGGTATTTGCTTGAAATATTAACTTCAATTCCTGGAACATCTCATATGGTCCATGACGTTCAAAACGTCTTTGAAGTCCCGATTCTAAGCCGTTAAGCATGGTGCACTAAACTATCAAGTAGTCATCATATTGAGCTAGCCAAACGTTCATAACGTCTGCATCTGCTCCTGCAATAGGTTTGTCACCTAGCGGTGCATTAAGGACATAATTCTTCTGTGCAGCAATGAGGATAAACCTCAGATCACGGATCCAATCCGCATCATTGCTACTAACATTTTCAACACAATTTTCTCTAGGAACATATCAAAATAAACATATGAAAGCAACAACGCAAGCTATTGATCTACAACATAATTTGCAAAATACTACCAGGACTAAGTTCATGATAAATTTAAGTTCAATTAATCATATTACTTAAGAACTCCCACTTAGACAGACATCTCTCTAGTCATCTAAGTGATCACGTGATCCAAATCAACTAAACCATAACCGATCATCACGTGAGATGGAGTAGTTTTCAATGGTGAACATCACTATGTTGATCATATCTACTATATGATTCACGCTCGACCTTTCGGTCTCCGTGTTCCGAGGCCATATCTGCATATGCTAGGCTCGTCAAGTTTAACCTGAGTATTCCGCGTGTGCAAAACTGGCTTGCACCCGTTGTAGATGGACGTAGAGCTTATCACACCCGATCATCACGTGGTGTCTGGGCACGACGAACTTTGGCAACGGTGCATACTCAGGGAGAACACTTCTTGATAATTAGTGAGAGATCATCTTAAAATGCTACCGTCAATCAAAGCAAGAATAAGATGTATAACAGATAAACATCATATGCAATCAAAATATGTGACATGATATGGCCATGATCATCTTGCGCCTTTGATCTCCATCTCCAAAGTACTGTCATGATCTCTATCGTCACCGGCACGACACCATGATCTTCATCATCTTGATCTATATCAATGTGTCGTCACATGGTCGTCTCGCCAACTATTGCTCTTGCAACTATTGCTATCGCATAGCGATAAAGTAAAGCAATTATTTGGCACTTGCATCTTATGCAACAAAGAGACAACCATAGGGCTTCTGCCAGTTGCCGATAGCTTCAACAAAACATGATCATCTCATACAACAACTTATATCTCATCACGTCTTGACCATATCACATCACAACATGCCCTGCAAAAACAAGTTAGACGTCCTCTACTTTGTTGTTGCAAGTTTTACGTGGCTGCTACGGGCTGAGCAAGAACCGTTCTCACCTACGCATCAAAACCACAACGATAGTTTGTCAAATAGACTCCGTTTTAACCTTCGCAAGGACCGGGCGTAGCCATACTTAGTTCAACTAAAGTTGGAGAAACTGACACCCGCCAGCCACCTGTGTGCAAAGCACGGCGGTAGAACCAGTCTCGCGTAAGCGTACGCGTAATGTCGGTCCGGGCCGCTTCATCCAACAATACCGCCGAACCAAAGTATGACATGCTGGTAGGCAGTATGACTTATATCGTCCACAACTCACTTGTGTTCTACTCGTGCATATAACATCAAACCATAAAACCTAGGCTCGGATGCCACTGTTGGGGAACGTAGTAATTTCAAAAAATTCCTACGCACACGCAAGATCATGGTGATGGCATAGCAACGAGAGGGGAGAGTGTTCGTCCACGTACCCTCGTAGACCGTAAGCGGAAGCGTTAGCACAACGCGGTTGATGTAGTCGTACGTCTTCACGATCCGACCGATCCAAGCACCGAACGTACGGAGCCTCCGAGTTCAGCACACGTTCAGCTCGATGACGATCTCCGGCCTCCGATCCAGCCGAGCTCCGGAGATGAGTTCCGTCAGCACGACGGCGTGGTGACGATGATGATGTTCTACCGGCGCAGGGCTTCGCCTAAACTCCGCGACGATATGACCGAGGTGGAATATGGTGGAAGGGGGCACCGCACACGGCTAAGGAACGATCCGTAGATCAACTTGTGTGTCTATGGGGTGCCCCCTACCCCCGTATATAAAGGAGTGGAGGAGGGGAGGGCCGGCCCTCTTCTATAGCGCGCCCTAGGGGAGTCCTACTCCCACCGGGAGTAGGATTCCCCCTTTCCTAGTCCAACTAGGAGTCCTTCCATGTATTAGGAGTAGGAGACAAGGAAGGGGAAGAGAGAAGGGAAGGAAGGAGGGGGTGCGGCCCCTCCCCCTAGTCCAATTCGGACTAGGCCATGGGGGGGCGCGCGGCCTGCCCTAGGCAGCCCCTCTCTCTTTCCCGCAGGGCCCAATAAGGCCCAATACTTCTCCCCGGCGAATTCCCGTAACTCTCCGGTACTCCGAAAAATACCCGAATCACTCGGAACCTTTCCGAACTCCGAATATAGTCGTCCAATATATCGATCTTTACGTCTCGACCATTTCGAGACTCCTCGTCATGTCCCCGATCTCATCCGGGACTCCGAACTCCTTCGGTACATCAAAACTCATAAACTCATAATATAACTGTCATCGAAACCTTAAGCGTGCGGACCCTACGGGTTCGAGAACTATGTAGACATGACCTAGAACTATTCTCGGTCAATAACCAATAGCGGGACCTGGATGCCCATATTGGCTCCTACATATTCTACGAAGATCTTTATCGGTCAAACCGCATAACAACATACGTTGTTCCCTTTGTCATCGGTATGTTACTTGCCCGAGATTCGATCGTCGGTATCCAATACCTAGTTCAATCTCGTCACCGGCAAGTCTCTTTACTCGTTCTGTAATGCATCATCCCGTAACCAACTCATTGGTCACATTGCTTGCAAGGCTTATAATGATGTGCATTACCGAGAGGGCCCAGAGATACCTCTCCGACAATCGGAGTGACAAAACCTAATCTCGAAATACGCCAACTCAACATGTACCTTCGGAGACACCTGTAGTACTCCTTTATAATCACCCAGTTACGTTGTGACGTTTGGTAGTACCCAAAGTGTTCCTCCGGTAAACGGGAGTTGCATAATCTCATAGTTACAGGAACATGTATAAGTCATGAAGAAAGCAATAGCAACATACTAAACGATCAAGTGCTAAGCTAGCGGAATGGGTCAAGTCAATCACATCATTCTCCTAATGATGTGATCCCGTTAATCAAATGACAACTCTTTTGTCCATGGCTAGGAAACATAACCATCTCTGATAAACGAGCTAGTCAAGTAGAGGCATACTAGTGACACTATGTTTGTCTATGTATTCACACATGTATTATGTTTCCGGTTAATACAATTCTAGCATGAATAATAAACATTTATCATGAAATAAGGAAATAAATAATAACTTTATTATTGCCTCTAGGGCATATTTCCTTCAGTATGCTCCTATAATACCATAGTTGAAACGTCTATTTAGAAACAAAGAGCATGCCAATTGTTGCGATGGCACAGAGAAGACCGTAAGAAAGACGGGAAGTTGAGAGTACCCGCTGACGGGTCGCAGTGGAGAAAAATCGATAGAAAGTGGCGGGACTTTGCAGATGACGCAAGGAACATATGGTTTGGTTTAAGTGCAGATGGCATTAATCCTTTTGAGGAGCAGAGCATCAATCATAGCACATGTCCTGTGACTCTATGTATATATAACCTTCCTCCTTGGTTGTGCATGAAGCGAAAGTTCATTATGATGACAGTGCTCATCCAAGGCCCTAAGCAACCCAGCAACGACATTGATGTGTATTTGAGGCCATTAGTTGAAGAAATTTTACAGCTATGGAACAAAAAAGGTGTACGTGTGTGGGATGAGCACAAACAGCAGGAATTTGACCTACAAGCATTGTTGTTTTTAACCATCAATAATTGACCTGTTCTTAGTAACCTTTCAGGACATACAAACAAGGGATAAAACACATGCACACACTGTTTAGATGAGACTGGAAGTATATATTTGGATAAATGCAAGAAGAATGTGTACCTGGGACATCGTCGATTTTTTTCGACCAAACATGCCTTAAGAAAAAAAGGCAAGCATTTCAAAGGTGAGGCAGATCACCAGAAGAAGCCCGTCCTCCGTACTGATGCTGATATACTTGATATGGTCAAGGATTTACAAGTAATATTTGGAAAGGGTCCTGGCGGACAATCTATTCCGAATGACGCTGAGGGACGCGCACCCATGTGGAAGAAAAAATCTATATTTTGAGACCTACCCTATTAGAAAGACCTAGAGGTCAGCTCTGCAATCGACGTGATGCATGTGACGAAAAATGTTTGCGTGAACCTGCTAGGCTTCTTGGACATGTACGGGAAGACAAAAGATACACCGGAGGCACTGGAGGACGAGCAATGTGTGAACGAAAAAGACGGCATGCATCCAAAGCAGTATCAAGGTCCTGCCAGCTACGCTCTTACCAAAGCAGAGAAGGAAATCTTCTTTGAATGCTTGCTCAGTATCAAGGTCCTGTCTGGCTTCTCATCGAATATAAAGGGAATAATAAATATGGCAGAGAAAAATATTTCAGAACCTAAAGTCTCATGACTGCTATGTGATTATGACGCAACTGCTTCCGGTTGCATTGAGGGGGCATCTAACAGAAAATGTTTGATTAGCGAAGCTATGTGCATTCCTCAATGCAATTTCTCAGAAGGTAATCGATCCAGAAATCCTACCAAGGTTACAGAATGATTTGGTCCAATGTCTTGTCAATTTCAAGTTGGTGTTCCCACTATCCTTCTTCAATATTATGACGCACGTCCTAGTTCACCTAGTCGACAAGATTGCCATTCTGGATCTTGTATTTCTACACAATATGTTCCCCTTTGAAAGGTTCACGGGAGTCTAAAGAAATATGTTCGTAACAATGCTAGGCCAGAAGGAAGCATCTCCAAGGGCCATCAAACAGAGGAGGTCATTGTGTTTTGTGTTGACTTTATTTCTGACCTTAAGCCGATTGGTGTCCCTCAATCGCGGTATGAGGGGAGATTATCTGGAAAAGACACGCTAGGAGCGGATTCAATAATATGTAGGAACGGGCATTCTTGAGCTCAAGTACACTACACAATTCTACCGAATTCTACCTTGGTGACCCCGTATGTCAATGAACACAAGAATATTCTGCGCTCCAAACACCCGGAGCAGTCTGGCGACTGGATTACATGTGAACACATCAGGACTTTTGGCAGTGGGTTGCAAACACATCTCGTGGGTAACAACATGTTGGAGGTAAGCTATACTTATTGGCCAGGACACAATCTTCAATCATTATCGCACCATATCGGCAACTTCCGTTCATTTCCTGATATCAAGTAATCATTTTCTTTGCTGAGCAGGATTTGGAAATAGTTCACCCAGCGAGGTGCCAGGTGAATGGAAAAACGAGTTGCGATTTACACACCCGAAAGTAAGTAGTACTAGCTAGTTCCGCGCATCTCTCATTGATTTTAATTTCAATACCATTATCATGCTTGATTATCATTTTGATTTAACTCTATTTTCGTAAAGTGCTTGTACCAGGCATCCAGGAATAATTTATGTGGATACTATGTTTGCGAGTTCATTCGCTACTCGACCTCTGAGCGGGGCATAACTCAACAACAATTAGAAGTACGTAAACAATATTTACAATTTTATTTTATTACCATCAATTGTGTTGAGTTTCATTCATATATATATATTGACCTCCTTCTTTAAATTAGATGGGGGAGAAGCGGAACGAACTCCTACAAAACAATCGCATATGAGCAATTCAAGAGGAATTGACAGGATTCTTTTTTCACCATGTCATACCTGAAGACGGAGAATACCATATGGAATTCCAATGCGATTTTGGTAGATGTTAGGGATTGTAAGAGATGTTATATTATATATATATGCATCAACGTGTACTATATGTAGTAGCGTCGAATAGATTACGAAAACTTGTTGTTTGACCAACAAGCATGGAGAAAGAGAGGTCACTTCTCTCTATATATTGATCATGGCGATGTTGTGTAATTAATGGTTCCTTCATGGCTTACTAGCTAGCGTCGAGTTCTCTCTATATGTAGTAGCTAGCGTCGACCACGCACGGAGAAAGAGAGGCCACTTCTCTTTATATGTAGTAGCTAGCTAACACAATATGAAACCCCTAAACCCTTCAAAACCCCTAAACCCCACCTTAAAAAAACGAAAACCCCAATGCCTGGGGCTACTGACGTGTAGCTGTCTTTTAGTCCCGGTCGGTGTTACCAACCGGGACTAAAGGTCCTTCTGTCTGGGCGCCCTATAGCGGTCACGTGGTGCTCCTTTAGTCCCGGTTCGTAAGCCAACCAACACTAAAAGTGGTGGGCATTAGTCCCGATCATTTTGTCCCGGTTGTAGAACCGGAACTAAAGGCCCTCTGGAACCAGGATAGATGCCCTGTTTTCTACTAGTGGTTGTTGCATGATGGTTTATGTAAAGAAATTTAAAAAAAGCTGAGCGATATATGTAATGCATTTCTAATATGTAAAATGAAAAATTACATTAAATAAACAAAAAACATGAAGAACACAAATTTGACGGGTATAATATGCAAAACTACATAACAAAAAAACCATGGAAGATGCCAAACTGTATCCTAAATAAAAGAGTTGACACCACAATCAGATAATGTGCTCTCTGATCCGATAAGGGAAAACAGGAAAAACAAACACAACATATCTAAAGAGATATTGGTCAACGAGTGACAAACATTAATCGCATGTATACGTCAAATGTAACATACGTGCGGTTTTATGGTGCATCGCGACAAACACCGACATCTTACTCGGACTTTTGTCGCTTTTTTGACCACTTCACACCATCACGGAGGAAACATATGACGACATATTCAACGTTAACGCCTCTCTTCGCATCGATAATGAAGGAGAAACTGTAGATGTAGTGCGCCAATAGGATTGGAACTAACAAGCAATAATAAGAAATATGATTTTTTTTCTCGCACAATAAAATAAAGAGTTGTCTTCAATGCATTGCCCAACTGCCAGCTTCCCAACCCTGAAGTTTAAAATACCAGCGCCAACTATCCCTGCTATTTTATAAGCACTTTATAACTTCAACACAAAACATAGTGTGATAATGAAAATTTACCCTTTTTAACCAGTGTTTGCCTTTCAAACATTAGACATGAAATTTCTTCTTTCTTGCACGGATATTCCCAAGAAGGATTATACATCAGTTATGGATACAACAATCCACAAACCGTGAAATGAACCATAGAGTATCTTAGTTTTCACCCGTGAATTATTGGAAAATATATTCTACATAAATCAAGAAACCTTATAGAAATCAAAAAAATTCAACATTATTTTTTAGGTGGCTTGATATCCTCAAACTCCATAGTCTTCTATATTTTCAAATTTCAAAATATCCAATTCAATGTTTATTTTTTCCCTATTCGCCTGTTAGAATACCATATATAATAACACCGCTCTAACATCATCGGAAACCACTTTGGCATGATACTAGAATTATTTTTTGTGATTTAGGACGTTTGGTATAATTTGTCTAGTTTGAAAGGCGAACGGCGAATTAGACTCCAAGTGAGTCAAAGGAGTGAAAGTAGTTATTTTTAAGCATGGAAGTACTGTTGTTATATTTTTTTGGATGTCCATGAACCAGTCAACCTACAACTTCCAACATCGAGATGCCTCAAAGATTACAATGTCAATTTTTTTTTGCCTCATAGGCAACCTCATCAATCGACGTGGAGTCTAAACGATGAAGCTAGATTTAGCCTTAAATTATTGTGGGTATAGATTACAACCATATGGATCGAGCAAAGTCACTAGTGCAGAAAAGGGATATAGTCGCGGTTTGTGAGGCCCCTTTAGTGCCGGTTCTAGAACCGGCACTAAAGGGTGGGGACTAAAGGCCCCACCTCTTCAGTCCCGGTTCAGCAGGAACCGACACTAATGGCTGTCAACGTGGCACGAGACCGCGCCGGTCCGTGGCACGAGCCCCACGTAGTCTGACAGCAGCCTGCCACAACTTCTTTAGTCCCGGTTCGTGGCACGAACCGGCACTAGAGGTTCGCCACGAACCGGAACTAACGACCAGCGCCCGCCTAACCGTTGGAACCGGCACTAATGGTCACATTAGTGCCGGTTCAATTACTAACTGGGACTAATGAGCTTCACATTAGGCCCTTTTTCTACTAGTGAGTTAAGATAGTTTTCATCATTTATTGTGCTATAGACTACATAAATGTAGATTGATAAGATATTGGAATTGTATTGCTCTGCATATTACAAATATGTAGATTAAGAAAATTCCATAATTTTATTGCTACTAGTTATTGTGCTACGTATTACAAATATGTAGATTGAGTAGATTTCAGAATTTTATTTCCATCGGTTATTGTGGATATAGATTACAAAGATGCAAATCGAGTAGATTTAGGAAATTTATTATCATCATTATTTTGGGTATAAACAAATATTTAGATCAAACATATTGAGGATTTACTGTCAATCTTAAATATTAAATAAGATAAATGGTATTGTTTTAAATAGACTCTCACAGAGGCAGCTAGCAATGTCCACCCATCGTGTAAGAAAAATCGAAGGACTGATGTTAACATGCTATATGTGGCTATAAAAAATGAACAACGAGAGCAACAAATGATATGTCAAGTATGTAATGACTCATTTTAGTATAGCTGAAAAAATTATAAATCCATGCAAAAAAGAACATGTGCATGCCAAAACAAGGCAATTTTTAGAAAGTTAGAAACAATAGAATATTGAAATGATTATAGTTTTGCAGAAGCTTGCGAAGCAAAATTAAAAAAATGAAAAATGTCAAAATTCAGACAACTAGAAAGAAGGGGAAAATATATTCTATAGGAATAATGAAAACCGATAGGAATTTTTTAATAGAAAATGTAAAAAAGGTCAATGTTTCGATGTGGTTGTTTTGTACTCTTAATGATATCCCATATTTTGAAAAATCAATAAACATTAAGGTCATCTGCTTAAGGGAAACTGAACGGGACAAATTACGTGTTAAAGGCAGATATGCAACTAGATTGATCATGAGGCAAGTTGCATGTTGTAGATGGACATGCAACTCAATTCGGAACAAATTACATGTGAAGAGTGGACGTGCAACTGAGCCGGACAAATGTTGTGTTAAAAGTCGACATATAACTCTTGTTTGGATGCTCTAGCCCCAAAGCTTCTTGCTCTTCCAAGGCTAAATGCCGCTCATCCATGTTTGTTCGGTGCCACAACAGCTCCACCGCTGCTGCCAACCTACTCAGCCGGTGCTTCATCGCGCTCGTTCTTCTTTGGTAGACATTTCTTGGTACCCAATCGTCAGGCTCGAGGAGATGCAAGATCCATCGCGAATTGCCATGGTGATGGCACAAGGGAGCATGCAAGTGAAGGCCTCCCTTGATCTCCTTTTGCAAGTCGCCCCGGAGGTCAACCTAGTAGGTGGGATGTGGCCCGTGGGAGGCGTAAGCAGGGGTGCTCGGTGCCGCTCCTCCTTAGACTGATGGCATTGTCTAGCTCGGTGCCAACCCAGAAGATTATGTGATTCCCAGGGGAAGGGGCGATGGTGTTGTTGGTCTCTATGATGGAACCCATGGTGTGGGAAGGAATCTACTCCCCATACATCCTAGAAGCAGCGCGCAAGCTAGAATACCCACATCCCCAGATCCTCATCAACTTCACTATTGGGTTTATAATGCTATGTCAGCAAATATGGGAGCTCATTCGATGGGATATCCACACTGAGGGAATCGTCCTTCTCCGGTTGGTGGCATCACCATGGTGGGTTTGGGTAATGGTGGTAGCCATATGTTTCCCTAGAAAACACCTCGAGATTCAGATATCGATGAAATCAGACAAATACTGATGATGTAGATGATGGTGAGAGGAATGAAAATGCTACTGGAAAGGCAATGACGCCAGCCTTTAAGGCGCCATGGGCGTCATGAACTTCATATGCTGGAACCGACGAGGGATAGGCATGACCCTTAGTAGTAACAAGATGCAATATCTCCCTAAATGAATTAGTGTACAATGCCTCGCTAATAGCATATATTAAGGGCCTCACTATTTTCTGATAGCACGCTATTTATTTCATATATTTTGCCAACGTAATTTCATCCACCAATGCCAATGTATGCTTCATATCAGAAACTCATAGTTCTAGAATTAGTTCTCAATATTTAACTAATAGATTTCCTATCCATGATAGTTTTGTTGTTCCTACAGAAGGCCGAGATGGTGTCCTTTGGATCATGTGGACGGATGACATCAAGTTAGATATAATCCACTCTCGTCAGAATGTAGTCATAGCATCAGTTGTAAATACTAGTACTAGTTTTAGTTTCTCGTTGGATTGCGTCTATGGTGATCCGTATTATCGTAAGAACAAAGATTTATGGAAATTAATCAAGCAGTTTGTTGCTTCTTCTCTAGGGAAAGCTATGTACTGTATGGGGAGTTTTAGTGATATCCTTATTCCCTGGAGAAGAATAATAGTACTAGGTTGAACTATCAATGTATGGCTTACAATCATGTTAAACCATGTGGGTTATTGATATGGGTTATAATTTTCCTACTTTTACTTGGTGCAACAAACGTTTTACTTCTGCTCTTACTTCTGGAAGACTAGACCATTGCTTAATGTTGAATGGTGCAAAGATTTCCTAATACCTCGGTTTACAATTTGCCAATTTTTGGAGTTATCATGAACCCATTTTAATAATTTCTAAGCTTAGTACTATTAAGACTAAAAGTTCTTTCAAATTTGAAAATTGGTGGCTTATGGAATATGACGATCATGAAATGGCTAAGAATAGTTCGATCAATACTAATGATAAACCTTTCCATGCTAGAACACCCCCTCTTGCAGTTTATCTCAAGAGATGGAGTAAAAGTAAGAGGCCTTTAAAACAACAACTGGATACTATTCACAACCAACTAGAAAATTTGTAGATTAAACCTATGCATTTAGAGGATCACAATGAGGAGGCTAGCCTAATTGAGTTTTATGACAAAACGACGACCAAGCTAATGGAATTTTATAGGTAGCGAGCTAACAAACATTGGTCTACAAAAGTGTTGGAAATATGCCCTAGAGGCAATAATAAAAGTATTATTATATTTCAATGTTCATGATAAATGTCTTTTATTCATGCTATAATTGTATTATCCAGAAATCGTAATACACGTGTGAATACATAGACCACAATATGTCCCTAGTGAGCCTCTAGTTGACTAGCTCGTTGTGATCAACAGATAGTCATGGTTTCCTGGCTATGGACATTGGATGTCATTGATAACGGGATCACATCATTAGGAGAATGATGTGATGGACAAGACCCAATCCTAAGCATAGCACAAAGATCGTGTAGTTCGTTTGCTAGAGCTTTGCCAATGTCAAGTATCTCTTCCTTTGACCATGAGATCGTGTAACTCCTGGATACCGTAGGAGTGCTTTGGGTGTATCAAACGTCACAACGTAACTGGGTGACTATAAAGGTGCACTACAGGTATCTCCGAAAGTATCTATTGTTTTATGCGGATCGAGACTGGGATTTGTCACTCCGTGTAAACGGAGAGGTATCTCTGGGCCCACTCAGTAGGACATCATCATATGCGCAATGTGACCAAGGAGTTAATCACGGGATGATGTGTTACGGAACGAGTAAAGTGACTTGCCGGTAACGAGATTGAACAAGGTATTGGATACCGACGATCGAATCTCGGGCAAGTAACATACCGATAGACAAAGGGAATTGAATACGGGATTGATTAAGTCCTTGACATCGTGGTTCATCCGATGAGATCATCGTGGAACATGTGGGAGCCATCATGGGTATCCAGATCCCGCTGTTGGTTATTGACCGGAGAACGTCTCGGTCATGTCTGCATGTCTCCCGAACCCGTAGGGTCTACACACTTAAGGTTCGATGATGCTAGGGTTATAAAGGAAGTTTGTATGTGGTTACCGAATGTTGTTCGGAGTCCTGGATGAGATCCCGGACGTCACGAGGAGTTCCGGAATGGTCCGGAGGTAAAGATTTATATATAGGAAGTCCTGTTTCGGCCATCGGGACAAGTTTCGGGGTCATCGGTATTGTACCGGGACCACCGGAAGGGTCCCGGGGGCCCACCGGGTGGGGCCACCTGCCCCGGGGGGCCACATGGGCTGTAGGGGGTGCGCCTTGGCCTACATGGGCCAAGGGCACCAGCCCCTAGAGGCCCATGCGCCAAGATATAGGAAAAAGGGGAGAGTCCTTAAAGGGGAAGGCACCTCCGAGGTGCCTTGGGGAGGATGGACTCCTCCCCCCCTCTTAGCCGCACCCCTTCCTTGGAGGAAGGGGCAAGGCTGCGCCTCCCCCCTCTCCCCTGCCCCTATATATAGTGGAGGGGAGGGAGGGCATCCACACCTGAGCCCTTGGCGCCTCCCTCCCTCCCGTGACACCTCCTCCTCTCCCGTAGGTGCTTGGCGAAGCCCTGCAGGATTGCCACGCTCCTCCACCACCACCACGCCGTTGTGCTGCTGCTGGATGGAGTCTTCCTCAACCTCTCCCTCTCTCCTTGCTGGATCAAGGCGTGGGAGACATCGTCGAGCTGTACGTGTGTTGAACACGGAGGTGCCGTCCGTTCGGCACTAGGATCATCGGTGATCTGAATCACGACGAGTATGACTCCATCAACCCTGTTCACTTGAACGCTTCCGCTTAGCGATCTACAAGGGTATGTAGATGCACTCTCCTTCTACTCGTAGCTGGTTTCTCCATAGATAGATCTTGGTGACACGTAGGAAAATTTTGAATTTCTGCTACGTTACCCAACAGTGGCATCATGAGCTAGGTCTATTGCGTAGATTCTTTGCACGAGTAGAACACAAAGTAGTTGTGGGCGTTGATGTTGTTCAATATGCTTACCGTTACTAGTCCAATCTTGTTTCGACGGTATTGTGGGATGAAGCGGCCCGGACCGACCTTACACGTACTCTTACGTGAGACAGGTTCCACCGATTGACATGCACTTGGTGCATAAGGTGGCTAGTGGGTGCCAGTCTCTCCCACTTTAGTCGGAACGGATTCGATGAAAAGGGTCCTTATGAAGGGTAAATAGCAATTGGCATATCACGTTGTGGTGTTGCGTAGGTAAGAAACGTTCTTGCTAGAAACCCATAGCAGCCACGTAAAACATGCAACAACAATTAGAGGACGTCTAACTTGTTTTTGCAGGGTATGCTATGTGATGTGATATGGCCAAAAGGATGTGATGAATGATATATGTGATGTATGAGATTGATCATGTTCTTGTAATAGGATTCACGACTTTCATGTCGATGAGTATGACAACCGGCAGGAGCCATAGGAGTTGTCTTTATTTATTGTATGACCTGCGTGTCATTGAACAACGCCATGTAAATTACTTTACTTTATTGCTAAACGCGTTAGCCATAGAAGTATAAGTAGTCGTTGGCGTGACAACTTCATGAAGACACGATGATGGAGATCATGATGATGGAGATCATGGTGTCATGCCGGTGACGATGATGATCATGGAGCCCCGAAGATGAAGATCAAAAGGAGCAAAATGATATTGGCCATATCATGTCACTATTTGATTGCATGTGATGTTTATCATGTTTATGCATCTTGTTTACTTAGGATGACGGTAGTAAATAAGATGATCCCTTACAAAATTTCAAGAAGTGTTCTCCCCTAACTGTGCACCGTTGCTATAGTTCGTCGCTTCTAAGCACCACGTGATGATCGGGTGTGATGGATTCTTACGTTCACATACAACGGGTGTAAGACAGTTTTACACAGCGAAAACACTTAGGGTTAACTTGACGAGCCTAGCATGTGCAGACATGGCCTCAGAACACGGAGACCGAAAGGTCGAGCATGAGTCGTATAGTAGATACGATCAACATGAAGATGTTCACCGATGATGACTAGTCCGTCTCACGTGATGATCGGACACGGCCTAGTTGACTCGGATCATGTGATCACTTAGATGACCAGAGGGATGTCTATCTAAGTGGGAGTTCATAAGATGAACTTAATTATCTTGAACATAGTCAAAAGACCTTTTGCAAATTATGTCATAGCTCGCGCTTTAGTTCTACTGTTTGAGATATGTTCCTAGAGAAAATATAGTTGAAAGTTGATAGTAGCGATTATGCGATCAGTAGAAAGCTTATGTCCTTAATGCACTGCTCAGTGTGCTGAACCCCAAACGTCGTTTGTGGATGTTGCGAACATCGGACATACACATTTTGATAACTACGTGATAGTTCAGTTAAACGGTTTAGAGTTGAGGCACTAAAGACGTTTTCGAAACGTCACGGAACATATGAGATGTTTCGAGGGCTGAAATTGGGATTTCAGGCTCGTGCCCACGTCAAGAGCTATGAGACCTCCGACGATTTTCTTAGCCTGCAAACTAAGGGAGAAAAGCTCAATCATTGAGCTTGTGCTCAGATTGTCTGAGTGCAACAATCACTTGAATCGAGTGGGAGTCGATCTTCCAAATGAGATAGTGATGTTTCTCCAAAGTCATTGACACCAAGCTGCTAGATCTTCGTGATGAACTATAACATATCAGGGATAGATATGATGATCCTTGAGGTATTCGCGATGTTTGACACCGCGAAAGTAGAAATCAAGAAGGAGCATCAATTGTTGATGGTTGGTGAAACCACTAGTTTCAAGAAGGGCAAGGGCAAGAAGGGATACTTCATGAAACGGCAAATCAGCTGCTGCACCAGTGAAGAAACCCGAGGTTGAACCCAAACCCGAGACTAAGTGCTTCTGTGATAAGGGGAATAGCCGCTGGAGCAGAATTACCCTAGATACTTGGTAGATAAGAAGGCTGGCAAGGTCGATAGAAGTATATTGGATATACATTATGTTAATGTGTACTTTACTAGTACTCCTAGTAGCACCAGGGTATTAGATACCGGTTCAGTTGCTAAGTGTTAGTAACTCGAAATAAAAGCTACGAAATAAAAGGAGACTAGCTAAAGGTGAGCTGACGATATGTGTTGGAAGTGTTTCCAAGGTTGATGTGATCAAGCATCGCACGCTCCCTCTACCACCGAGATTGGTGTTTGCGTTGAGCTTAGACATGATTGGATTATGTCTATCGCAATACGGTTATTCATTTAAGGAGAATAATGGTTACTCTATTTATTTGAATAATACCTTCGATGGTCTTGCACCTAAATAAATGGTTTATTGAATCTCGATCGTAGTGATACACATTTTCATGCCAAAAGATATAAGATAGTAATAATAGTACCACTCACTTGTGGCACTGCCATGTAAGTCATAATGGTATAAAACACATGAAGAAGCTCCATGTTGATGGATCTTTGGACTCACTCGTTTTTGAAAAGTTTGAGACATGCGAACCATGTCTATTGGTGTATACGCATGAAGAAACTCCATGCAGATGGATCGTTTGGACTCACTTGATTTTGAATCACTTGAGATATGCAAATCATACCACATGGGCAAGATGACTGAAAAGCCTCGTTTTCAGTAAGATGGAACAAGATAGCAACTTGTTGGAAGTAACACATTTTGATGTGTGTAGTCCAATGAGTGCGGAGGCATGCAGTGAATATCGTTATGATCTTACTTCACAGATGATTCGAGTAGATGTTGAGAATATTTACTTGATGAAACACAAGTCTGAATCATTGAATGGTTCAAGTAATTTCAGAGTGAAGTAGAAGATCATTGTGATAAGAGGATAAAATATCTATGATATGATCATAGAGATGAATATCTGAGTTACGAGTTTTGGCACACAATTAAGACATTGTGGAAATTGTTTCACAATTAATACCGCCTGGAACACCATAGTGTGATGGTGTGTCCGAACATCATAGTTGCACCCTATTGGATATGGTGCGTACCATGATGTCTCTTATCGAATTACCACTATTGTCCATGGGTTAGGCATTAGAGACAACCACATTCACTTTAAATAGGGCACCACGTAATTCCGTTGAGACGACACCGTTTGGAGAAACCTAAGTTGTCGTTTCTTAAAGGTTTGGGGCTGTGACGCTTATGTGAAAAAGTTTCAGGATTGATAAGCTCGAACCCAAAGCGGATAAAATACATCTTCATAGGACACCCAAAACAGTTGGGTATACCTCCTAATTCAGATCCGAAAGCAATATGAATTGTTTCTAGAATCGGGTCCTTTCTCGAGGAAAGGTTTCTCTCGAAAGAGTTGAGTGGGAGGATGGTGGAGACTTAATATGGTTATTGAACCATCACTTCAACCAGTGTGTAGCAGGGCACAGGAAGTTGTTCCCGTGGCACCTACACCAATTGAAGTGGAAGCTTATGATATTGATCATGAAGTTTCGGATCAAATCACTGACGTACCTCGTAGGGTGACAAGGATACGTACTACTTCAGAGTGGTACGGTAATCCTATCTTGGAAGTCATGTTGCTAGACAACAATGAACCTACGAGCTATGGAGAAGCGATGGTGGGCCCGGATTCCGATAAATGGCTTGAGGCCATAAAATCCGAGAGAGGATCCATGTATGAAAACAAAGTGTAGACTTTGGCAGAACAGCTCGATGGTCGTAAGGCTAATGAGTACAGATGGATTTCAAAAGGAAGAAGGACAATGATGGTAAATGTCACCATTAAGAAAGCTCGACTTGTCGTTAAGATGTTTTCCGACAAGTTCAAGGAGTTGACTACGATGAGATTTTCTCACTCGTAGCGATGCTAAGAGTCTGTTGGAATTATATTAGCGATTACTGCATTATTTATGAAATCTTGCAGATAGGATGTCAAAACATTGTTTCCTCGACGATTTTCTTGAGGAAAGGTTGTATGTGATACAACCGGAAGGTTTTGTCAATCCTGAAAGATGCTAATAAGTATGCAAAGCTCTAGCAATCCTTCTGAGGACTGGAGTAAGCATCTCGGAGTTGGAATATGCACTTTGATAAGATGATCAAAGATTTTAGGTTTATGCAAAGTTTATGAGAAACTTGTATTTCCAAAGAAGTGAGTGGGAGCACTATAGAATTTCTGATGAGTATATGTTGTTGACATATTGATGATCAGAGATGATGTAGAATTTCTAGAAAGCATATAGGGTTATTTGAAAGGTGTTTTTCAATAGAAAACCTAGATTAAGCTACTTGAACATTGAGCATAAAGATCTATAAGGATAGATCAAAATGCTTAATAATACTTTCAAATGAGCACATACCTTGACATGATCTTGAAGGTGTTCAAGATGGACCAGTCAAGGAAGGAGTTCTTGCCTGAGTTGTAAGGTACGAAGTTAAGACTTAAAGCTCGACCACGGCAGAATAGAGAGAAAGGACGAAGGTCGTCCCCTATGCTTAAGACGTAGGCTCTTCAGTATGCTATGTTGTGTACCACACCTGAAGTGTGCCTTGCCATGAGTCAGTCAAGGGGTACAAGAGTGATCCAAGAATGGCTCACAGGACAGCGGTCAAAGTTATCCTTAGTAACTAGTGGACTAAGGAATTTTCTCGATTATGGAGGTGGTAAAAGAGTTCGTCGTAAAGGTTACGACGATGCAAGCTTGACACCTATCCGGATAGCTCTGAGTAGAGAGACCGGATACACCTAATGGAGCAATAATTTAGAATAGCTCCAAGTAGAACAGTTGTTTGGAATAGCTCCAAATAGAGCGTGGTAGCTGCATCTAGGAGATGACATGGAGATTTGTAAAGCACACACGGATCTGAAAGGTTCAGACCCGTTGACTAAAACCTCTCTCACAAGCAACATGATCAAACATAAAACTCATTGAGTGTTAATCACATAGTGATGTGAACTAGACTACTGACTCTAGTAAACTCTTGGGTATTAGTCACATGGCGATGTGACCTGTGAGTGTTAATCACATGGCGATGTGAACTGGATTATTGACTCTAGTGCAAGTGGGAGACTGTTGGAAATATGCCCTAGAGGCAATAATAAAAGTATTATTATATTTCAATGTTCATGATAAATGTCTTTTATTCATGCTATAACTGTATTATCCGGAAATCGTAATACACGTGTGAATACATAGACCACAATATGTCCCTAGTGAGCCTCTAGTTGACTAGCTCGTTGTGATCAACAGATAGTCATGGTTTCCTGGCTATGGACATTGGATGTCGTTGATAACGGGATCACATCATTAGGAGAATGATGTGATGGACAAGACCCAATCCTAAGCATAGCACAAAGATCGTGTAGTTCGTTTGCTAGAGCTTTGCCAATGTCAAGTATCTCTTCCTTTGACCATGAGATCGTGTAACTCCTGGATACCGTAGGAGTGCTTTGGGTGTATCAAACGTCACAACGTAACTGGGTGACTATAAAGGTGCACTACAGGTATCTCCGAAAGTATCTATTGTTTTATACGGATCGAGACTGGGATTTGTCACTCCGTGTAAACGGAGAGGTATCTCTGGGCCCACTCGGTAGGACATCATGATATGCGCAATGTGACCAAGGAGTTAATCACGGGATGATGTGTTACGGAACGAGTAAAGTGACTTGCCGGTAACGAGATTGAACAAGGTATTGGATACCGACGATCGAATCTCGGGCAAGTAACATACCGATAGACAAAGGGAATTGAATACGGGATTGATTAAGTCCTTGACATCGTGGTTCATCCGATGAGATCATCGTGGAACATGTGGGAGCCATCATGGGTATCCAGATCCCGCTGTTGGTTATTGACCGGAGAACGTCTTGGTCATGTCTGCATGTCTCCCGAACCCGTAGGGTCTACACACTTAAGGTTCGATGACGCTAGGGTTATAAAGGAAGTTTGTATGTGGTTACCGAATGTTGTTCGGAGTCCCGGATGAGATCCCGGATGTCACGAGGAGTTCTGGAATGGTCCGGAGGTAAAGATTTATATATAGGAAGTCCTGTTTCGGCCATCGGGACAAGTTTCGGGGTCATCGGTATTGTACCGGGACCACCGGAAGGGTCCCGGGGGCCCACCGGGTGGGGCCACCTGCCCCGGGGGGCCACATGGGCTGTAGGGGGTGTGCCTTGGCCTACATGGGCCAAGGGCACCAGCCCCTAGAGGCCCATGCGCCAAGATATAGGAAAAAGGGGAGAGTCCTTAAAGGGGAAGGCACCTCCGAGGTGCCTTGGGGAGGATGGACTCCTCCCCCCCTCTTAGCCGCACCCCTTCCTTGGAGGAAGGGGCAAGGCTGCGCCTCCCCCCTCTCCCCTGCCCCTATATATAGTGGAGGGGAGGGAGGGCATCCACACCTGAGCCCTTGGCGCCTCCCTCCCTCCCGTGACACCTCCTCCTCTCCCGTAGGTGCTTGGCGAAGCCCTGCAGGATTGCCACGCTCCTCCACCACCACCACGCCGTTGTGCTGCTGCTGGATGGAGTCTTCCTCAACCTCTCCCTCTCTCCTTGCTGGATCAAGGCGTGGGAGACATCGTCGAGCTGTACGTGTGTTGAACGCGGAGGTGCCGTCCGTTCGGCACTAGGATCATCGGTGATCTGAATCACGACGAGTATGACTCCATCAACCCTGTTCACTTGAACGCTTCCGCTTAGCGATCTACAAGGGTATGTAGATGCACTCTCCTTCTACTCGTAGCTGGTTTCTCCATAGATAGATCTTGGTGACACGTAGGAAAATTTTGAATTTCTGCTACGTTACCCAACAGTGGCATCATGAGCTAGGTCTATTGCGTAGATTCTTTGCACGAGTAGAACACAAAGTAGTTGTGGGCGTTGATGTTGTTCAATATGCTTACCGTTACTAGTCCAATCTTGTTTCGACGGTATTGTGGGATGAAGCGGCCCGGACCGACCTTACACGTACTCTTACGTGAGACAGGTTCCACCGATTGACATGCACTTGGTGCATAAGGTGGCTAGCGGGTGCCAGTCTCTCCCACTTTAGTCGGAACGGATTCGATGAAAAGGGTCCTTATGAAGGGTAAATAGCAATTGGCATATCACGTTGTGGTGTTGCGTAGGTAAGAAACGTTCTTGCTAGAAACCCATAGCAGCCACGTAAAACATGCAACAACAATTAGAGGACGTCTAACTTGTTTTTGCAGGGTATGCTATGTGATGTGATATGGCCAAAAGGATGTGATGAATGATATATGTGATGTATGAGATTGATCATGTTCTTGTAATAGGATTCACGACTTGCATGTCGATGAGTATGACAACCGGCAGGAGCCATAGGAGTTGTCTTTATTTATTGTATGACCTGCGTGTCATTGAACAACGCCATGTAAATTACTTTACTTTATTGCTAAACGCGTTAGCCATAGAAGTAGAAGTAGTCGTTGGCGTGACAACTTCATGAAGACACGATGATGGAGATCATGATGATGGAGATCATGGTGTCATGCCGGTGACGATGATGATCATGGAGCCCCGAAGATGAAGATCAAAAGGAGCAAAATGATATTGGCCATATCATGTCACTATTTGATTGCATGTGATGTTTATCATGTTTATGCATCTTGTTTACTTAGGATGACGGTAGTAAATAAGATGATCCCTTACAAAATTTCAAGAAGTGTTCTCCCCTAACTGTGCACCGTTGCTACAGTTCGTCGCTTCTAAGCACCACGTGATGATCGGGTGTGATGGATTCTTACGTTCACATACAACGGGTGTAAGACAGTTTTACACAGCGAAAACACTTAGGGTTAACTTGACGAGCCTAGCATGTGCAGACATGGCCTCAGAACACGGAGACCGAAAGGTCGAGCATGAGTCGTATAGTAGATACGATCAACATGAAGATGTTCACCGATGATGACTAGTCCGTCTCACGTGATGATCGGACACGGCCTAGTTGACTCGGATCATGTGATCACTTAGATGACCAGAGGGATGTCTATCTAAGTGGGAGTTCATAAGATGAACTTAATTATCTTGAACATAGTCAAAAGACCTTTTGCAAATTATGTCGTAGCTCGCGCTTTAGTTCTACTGTTTTGGATATATTCCTAGAGAAAATATAGTTGAAAGTTGATAGTAGCGATTATGCGATCAGTAGAAAGCTTATGTCCTTAATGCACTGCTCAGTGTGCTGAACCCCAAACGTCGTTTGTGGATGTTGCGAACATCGGACATACACGTTTTGATAACTACGTGATAGTTCAGTTAAACGGTTTAGAGTTGAGGCACTAAAGACGTTTTCGAAACGTCACGGAACATATGAGATGTTTCGAGGGCTGAAATTGGGATTTCAGGCTCGTGCCCACGTCAAGAGCTATGAGACCTCCGACGATTTTCTTAGCCTGCAAACTAAGGGAGAAAAGCTCAATCGTTGAGCTTGTGCTCAGATTGTCTGAGTGCAACAATCACTTGAATCGAGTGGGAGTCGATCTTCCAAATGAGATAGTGATGTTTCTCCAAAGTCATTGACACCAAGCTGCTAGATCTTCGTGATGAACTATAACATATCAGGGATAGATATGATGATCCTTGAGGTATTCGCGATGTTTGACACCGCGAAAGTAGAAATCAAGAAGGAGCATCAATTGTTGATGGTTGGTGAAACCACTAGTTTCAAGAAGGGCAAGGGCAAGAAGGGATACTTCATGAAACGGCAAATCAGCTGCTGCACCAGTGAAGAAACCCGAGGTTGAACCCAAACCCGAGACTAAGTGCTTCTGTGATAAGGGGAATAGCCGCTGGAGCAGAATTACCCTAGATACTTGGTAGATAAGAAGGCTGGCAAGGTCGATAGAAGTATATTGGATATACATTATGTTAATGTGTACTTTTACTAGTACTCCTAGTAGCACCAGGGTATTAGATACCGGTTCAGTTGCTAAGTGTTAGTAACTCGAAATAAAAGCTACGAAATAAAAGGAGACTAGCTAAAGGTGAGCTGACGATATGTGTTGGAAGTGTTTCCAAGGTTGATGTGATCAAGCATCGCACGCTCCCTCTACCACCGAGATTGGTGTTTGCGTTGAGCTTAGACATGATTGGATTATGTCTATCGCAATACGGTTATTCATTTAAGGAGAATAATGGTTACTCTATTTATTTGAATAATACCTTCGATGGTCTTGCACCTAAATAAATGGTTTATTGAATCTCGATCGTAGTGATACACATTTTCATGCCAAAAGATATAAGATAGTAATAATAGTACCACTTACTTGTGGCACTGCCATGTAAGTCATAATGGTATAAAACGCATGAAGAAGCTCCATGTTGATGGATCTTTGGACTCACTCGTTTTTGAAAAGTTTGAGACATGCGAACCATGTCTATTGGTGTATACACATGAAGAAACTCCATGCAGATGGATCGTTTGGACTCACTTGATTTTGAATCACTTGAGATATGCAAATCATACCACATGGGCAAGATGACTGAAAAGCCTCGTTTTCAGTAAGATGGAACAAGATAGCAACTTGTTGGAAGTAACACATTTTGATGTCTGTAGTCCAATGAGTGCGGAGGCATGCAGTGAATATCGTTATGATCTTACTTCACAGATGATTCGAGTAGATGTTGAGAATATTTACTTGATGAAACACAAGTCTGAATCATTGAATGGTTCAAGTAATTTCAGAGTGAAGTAGAAGATCATTGTGACAAGAGGATAAAATATCTATGATATGATCATAGAGATGAATATCTGAGTTACGAGTTTTGGCACACAGTTAAGACATTGTGGAAATTGTTTCACAATTAATACCGCCTGGAACACCATAGTGTGATGGTGTGTCCGAACATCATAGTTGCACCCTATTGGATATGGTGCGTACCATGATGTCTCTTATCGAATTACCACTATTGTCCATGGGTTAGGCATTAGAGACAACCACATTCACTTTAAATAGGGCACCACGTAATTCCGTTGAGACGACACCGTTTGGAGAAACCTAAGTTGTCGTTTCTTAAAGGTTTGGGGTTGTGACGCTTATGTGAAAAAGTTTCAGGATTGATAAGCTCGAACCCAAAGAGGATAAAATACATCTTCATAGGACACCCAAAACAGTTGGGTATACCTCCTAATTCAGATCCGAAAGCAATATGAATTGTTTCTAGAATCGGGTCCTTTCTCGAGGAAAGGTTTCTCTCGAAAGAGTTGAGTGGGAGGATGGTGGAGACTTGATATGGTTATTGAACCATCACTTCAACCAGTGTGTAGCAGGGCACAGGAAGTTGTTCCCGTGGCACCTACACCAATTGAAGTGGAAGCTTATGATATTGATCATGAAGTTTCAGATCAAATCACTGACGTACCTCGTAGGGTGACAAGGATACGTACTACTTCAGAGTGGTACGGTAATCCTGTCTTGGAAGTCATGTTGCTAGACAACAATGAACCTACGAGCTATGGAGAAGCGATGGTGGGCCCGGATTCCGATAAATGGCTTGAGGCCATAAAATCCGAGAGAGGATCCATGTATGAAAACAAAGTGTAGACTTTGGCAGAACGACTCGATGGTCGTAAGGCTAATGAGTACAGATGGATTTCAAAAGGAAGAAGGACAATGATGGTAAATGTCACCATTAAGAAAGCTCGACTTGTCGTTAAGATGTTTTCCGACAAGTTCAAGGAGTTGACTACGATGAGATTTTCTCACTCGTAGCGATGCTAAGAGTCTGTTGGAATTATATTAGCGATTACTGCATTATTTATGAAATCTTGCAGATAGGATGTCAAAACATTGTTTCCTCGACGATTTTCTTGAGAAAAGGTTGTATGTGATACAACCGGAAGGTTTTGTCAATCCTGAAAGATGCTAATAAGTATGCAAAGCTCCAGCAATCCTTCTGAGGACTGGAGTAAGCATCTCGGAGTTGGAATATGCACTTTGATAAGATGATCAAAGATTTTAGGTTTATGCAAAGTTTATGAGAAACTTGTATTTTCAAAGAAGTGAGTGGGAGCACTATAGAATTTCTGATGAGTATATGTTGTTGACATATTGATGATCAGAGATGATGTAGAATTTCTAGAAAGCATATAGGGTTATTTGAAAGGTGTTTTTCAATAGAAAACCTGGATTAAGCTACTTGAACATTGAGCATCAAGATCTATAAGGATAGATCAAAATGCTTAATAATACTTTCAAATGAGCACATACCTTGACATGATCTTGAAGGTGTTCAAGATGGACCAGTCAAGGAAGGAGTTCTTGCCTGAGTTGTAAGGTACGAAGTTAAGACTTAAAGCTCGACCACGGCAGAATAGAGAGAAAGGACGAAGGTCGTCCCCTATGCTTAAGACGTAGGCTCTTCAGTATGCTATGTTGTGTACCACACCTGAAGTGTGCCTTGCCATGAGTCAGTCAAGGGGTACAAGAGTGATCCAAGAATGGCTCACAGGACAGCGGTCAAAGTTATCCTTAGTAACTAGTGGACTAAGGAATTTTCTCGATTATGGAGGTGGTAAAAGAGTTCGTCGTAAAGGTTACGATGATGCAAGCTTGACACCTATCCGGATAGCTCTGAGTAGAGAGACCGGATACATATAATGGAGAAATAATTTAGAATAGCTCCAAGTAGAACAATTGTTTGGAATAGCTCCAAATAAAGCATGGTAGCTGCATCTAGGAGATGACATGGAGATTTGTAAAGCACACACGGATCTGAAAGGTTCAGACCCGTTGACTAAAACCTCTCTCACAAGCAACATGATCAAACATAAAACTCATTGAGTGTTAATCACATAGTGATGTGAACTAGACTACTGACTCTAGTAAACTCTTGGGTATTAGTCACATGGCGATGTGACCTGTGAGTGTTAATCACATGGCGATGTGAACTGGATTATTGACTCTAGTGCAAGTGGGAGACTGTTGGAAATATGCCCTAGAGGCAATAATAAAAGTATTATTATATTTCAATGTTCATGATAAATGTCTTTTATTCATGCTATAACTGTATTATCCGGAAATCGTAATACACGTGTGAATACATAGACCACAATATGTCCCTAGTGAGCCTCTAGTTGACTAGCTCGTTGTGATCAACAGATAGTCATGGTTTCCTGGCTATGGACATTGGATGTCGTTGATAATGGGATCACATCATTAGGAGAATGATGTGATGGACAAGACCCAATCCTAAGCATAGCACAAAGACCGTGTAGTTCGTTTGCTAGAGCTTTGCCAATGTCAAGTATCTCTTCCTTTGACCATGAGATCGTGTAACTCCTGGATACCGTAGGAGTGCTTTGGGTGTATCAAACGTCACAACGTAACTGGGTGACTATAAAGGTGCACTACAGGTATCTCCGAAAGTATCTATTGTTTTATACGGATCGAGACTGGGATTTGTCACTCCGTGTAAATGGAGAGGTATCTCTGGGCCCACTCGGTAGGACATCATGATATGCGCAATGTGACCAAGGAGTTAATCACGGGATGATGTGTTACGGAACGAGTAAAGTGACTTGCCGGTAACGAGATTGAACAAGGTATTGGATACCGACGATCGAATCTCGGGCAAGTAACATACCGATAGACAAAGGGAATTGAATACGGGATTGATTAAGTCCTTGACATCGTGGTTCATCCGATGAGATCATCGTGGAACATGTGGGAGCCATCATGGGTATCCAGATCCCGCTGTTGGTTATTGACCGGAGAACGTCTCGGTGATGTCTGCATGTCTCCCGAACCCGTAGGGTCTACACACTTAAGGTTCGATGACGCTAGGGTTATAAAGGAAGTTTGTATGTGGTTACCGAATGTTGTTCGGAGTCCCGGATGAGATCCCGGATGTCACGAGGAGTTCCGGAATGGTCCGGAGGTAAAGATTTATATATAGGAAGTCCTGTTTCGGCCATCGGGACAAGTTTCGGGGTCATCGGTATTGTACCGGGACCACCGGAAGGGTCCCGGGGGCCCACCGGGTGGGGCCACCTGCCCCGGGGGGCCACATGGGCTGTAGGGGGTGCGCCTTGGCCTACATGGGCCAAGGGCACCAGCCCCTAGAGGCCCATGCGCCAAGATATAGGAAAAAGGGGAGAGTCCTTAAAGGGGAAGGCACCTCCGAGGTGCCTTGGGGAGGATGGACTCCTCCCCCCCTCTTAGCCGCACCCCTTACTTGGAGGAAGGGGCAAGGCTGCGCCTCCCCCCTCTCCCCTGCCCCTATATATAGTGGAGGGGAGGGAGGGCATCCACACCTGAGCCCTTGGCGCCTCCCTCCCTCCCGTGACACCTCCTCCTCTCCCGTAGGTGCTTGGCGAAGCCTTGCAGGATTGCCACGCTCCTCCACCACCACCACGCCGTTGTGCTGCTGCTGGATGGAGTCTTCCTCAACCTCTCCCTCTCTCCTTGCTGGATCAAGGCGTGTGAGACATCGTCGAGCTGTACGTGTGTTGAACGCGGAGGTGCCGTCCGTTCGGCACTAGGATCATCGGTGATCTGAATCACGACGAGTACGACTCCATCAACCCCGTTCACTTGAACGCTTCCGCTTAGCGATCTACAAGGGTATGTAGATGCACTCTCCTTCTACTCGTAGATGGTTTCTCCATAGATAGATCTTGGTGACACGTAGGAAAATTTTGAATTTCTGCTACGTTACCCAACAAAAAGGAGATAGGAATATAAGTTAATTTCATAACTCTGTGCTCAAAAGGAGAAGGAAGAATAGAATTAGTTCAATTCTTGATCAAAATAATAAAATGTTGCAGAATCCTGAAGAGATAGCCGATTGTTTTATTAAGTAATTTACAAATTTTTTCTCCTCAAGTAATCCCGACTTAAATCATCTTCCTTATCAAGTTAGTAATAATGAAAATATGATGGATTGTCCTACTGTTCCAGATAAAGATGTAGTTTTACATGTACTTCAAGGAATAAAAAGGAACACCGTCCCTGGACTAGATGGGCTGAATGTTGCCTTCTACCTTTCAGCATGGAAGTGGATAGGAGATGATATAACAAGACTTGTTCAAGATTTCAAAATAAGGGGTATTCTTCATCCACAACTAAATAAAACTTGTATTATTCTCATTGCGGGTTTGATTCCCACTACTGGCTCCACACTCCTTTTTTATGATATATGCATCATATATACATCATCCATTTGTATCTAGATTTTTTGATTTCCTAAAAGAGTTTTGGTCAGATAGCTTTTTTCTCGGAAGAAGACAAAAAAGAATAAAATATGAAAGAAAAGCGTCTAGGAAAGATAATGTCAAAACTCCTTAAGAATTTAGGCCCATAAGTCTGTGTAATGTAGTCTATAAAGTCATTGCCAAACCTTTAGACAATAGACTAAAAAATATACTTCCTGATTACATTCATGAGTCCAAGAAAGCTTTTATTCACGGTAGAAGAATTACTAACAATATAATGCTCAAAAAATCATCACTCTTTTCCTCTTAACTCCTGGAAACATAAAGCTTTTGTGCTCAAGATGGATTTAACCAAAGCCTTTGACATAGTTAAGTAGTATTTTGTAAAGAGGGCTTTACTACGTAAAGGGTTGCATGGTCATTTTGTAAATTTAATCATGGAGTGCATCTCTTCTGCCACCTTTTCTGTTAAAATTAATGGTCAACCATATGGCAGCTTTAGGGGATCCCAACGTATCCGACAAGGTTGTCCTTTATCGCTGTATCATTTTATTCTCGCAGTTAATGACTTGTCACTTTCCATCTAGGAGGCTATAAATGCCAATCATTTGAGTAGTATTCAGTTAGGACCTGATTGTCCCCCTATTCACTCTCTGATGTTTGTTGACGATCTTATTGTCTGTGGTAGGGCTGATAATCATGATGCTAATATGATAGCCTCTATTATTAATGAATTTTGTGCAGTTTCTTGTCCTTTTGAGTAAGCATACAGATGTTAATCTGAAAAATTAAATCAAGAATATTTTCCCTCTCACAATATGGATTTTAACACAACTCATCTAGGTCATCCTTTAATACGTCCTGGGAAAAATAGACCCGCGGCCTACAATTTTATTATTGACAAATTCAAAACTAAGCTTAAGGGCATGTTTGGTAGCTCGCTAGCTCCCGTAATTCCTTGAATTCCACTTCTCATTTCCACTGTCAGCTTCCGATGGGAGCGCTAGCGATCAATAATACGTTCGGCTCATCCGCTCCAGCTTCTGGTCGCTAGGCATGGGCTGGCAACCCTTTCTAGTGGTATTCGACCCTAGTGGGAGGTTTGGATAGGCCAAATAGGGGCCCAAGTAGGAGCAGCACTCAGCCACATGAGGCCCACTTTCATAGTGGCTGGGAAAGGTATCCAAAAGGTCATGCACTTATCAGCCCAGTTCATTGGGAGGCATCATTTTCGCCCCCTTTTCTCTATGTTTCTGGACTAAGGGCATGTTTGGTAGCTTGCCAACTCCCAGCTTCCATGAATCCGCGAGCAGAGCTGGCCCGAACGGCCCAACTCCAGGGAGCTTCCACGAATCCATGAGCGGAGCTGGCCCAATCATTGTAATCTGCCCCCGCATCAGTTATGTGGTCTTCGGTTTCTTGTTGTGTCACAAATGATCTTTTCGAGCCTCTTATTAACCTTTGGTGTAATAGGAGATGGAACAGCTTGGGTATCCTCCAACAAATCAACATCTTCAATTTGCTCAAGATTGATGGCACTTGATATTACAGCAGTAGAAGGAACGGTGCCAAAACTCAGATTCCAATGATCGGAACCGTCAATGTGATGTCTTCAAACATGAAGCGCAAGTTTTCTTCATTGCGAAGTGCATGAACTTGTAACAACTTGGAATGTCCTACAATACAACAAAGATAATATATGTTAACAACTAATGAGAAGAAAGATATGGTATGCACAACATAAGAATGAAATTCACTATCTTTGCCTTCTTCCACCACTTAGCATCTTGTTTCACAGTGTCGCGCTCAATGTCGCATCCTGTCATGTCTCCCTCAACTTAAGTTTCTTGAATACACTATAATCACTTCTGAGTTTGTCCCATTTTTTCTTCAATTGATTATACGTGTACTCCAACCCTGTTCTTATTTTGAACTGTCTTCCCACTTCCTCAAATGCATTGCCGGTCAAATGAGTATTTGGCCTATTTCCAGCTTTCACTTGCTCGGCAAACAACTCAATGATAGTCCTAGTGTTTTCGATGGTCCGTTCGGCAACCATGTTTGACAATTCTACATAAAAGTTCATGTCCCTTTTGTGTGTGCTTAAAAAGATTGTACAAAAAGGTTGCATATTCATGTCACTTTGTGTTGTGCTCAATGTAAAAAATGTATGTTGTACATGGACTATCATATTTATAAATCTAAACCAAATGGCTAAATTTGTAAGGCTGCACATGGACTATCTCATCTACAAATTTTTGATAGCTCAAATCTATAAATATAAACTAGGATTAATCTACAAACGGTGTGAGAGAGGACATCAAAAACTCTGAACCAAATATCTTCATCTGGACATCCAAACATCTGAACAAAAGGGCCTATGACATAAGCCAATTAAAATGAATGGAGAGGGATGGGGTTGCACATCTGGACGAGCTCATCTTGAGCTTCTGAAGTGGCGACGGCGGGGAGAAGAGCAGTGTTGTCAGCGACAGGGGTTGGCTGCTGGAAGGTTGGGGCGATGGGGGAGAATGATGGCTCGCACTGTCGGGGAAGGGTGGCTTGAGGACCAGATGGTAGTCAGGGTGGTGACGAGGTCGCCGGACGAAGTTCACCGACGATGAGAGATGGTGTCGTCGGGACGAGGTCGCTGATGGCTAGGGTTGACGAGTGACAAGTGGCTGAGGACGGGGGATAATGCGGATCAGGATTATTTCAAGATTGTCCATCGAACAGGTAACGACACTTCGGGGTGGCATCTGATCATAAATAAGGCCAACTCCAGGATTTCCGATTTTGGGATCAGCGAAATGGCCGCTCCAACTTTTCGTAAGTGGATCCTGCTTCGATATGAGAAGCCAGCTTCCTGGAGCCGGGCCGTTCGGGCCAGCTACGCTCACGGATTCGCGGAAGCTGGGAGCTGGCGAGCTACCGAACATGCCCTAATTGTTATAAGGCTAACATGTTATCTCATGCAGGAAGACTCACTCTTATCAATTTTTTTTGCTTCTATCCGTGTTTATTATATGCCAAATATCCTTTTAAACAAGTCCACTATTAACAAACTCACTTCTATTGTTAGGAAATTCTAGTGGACAGGTATGGGGTAATGATTCTTAAACTATTTGTTTTGGAGCTTCGGATGATATTTGTAAACCTATGCATAAAGGTGGACTTGGCATAAGAGATTTATATATGATGAACAAGTCCATGCTTGCAAGGATGGCTTGGAGAATTATTAATTAAGAACCCTGATTCCTTAATTACTAAAACTCTGAAATCCAAGTACTTCCATAACTCTACTATTTGGTCACTCAATACTCCCGCTCCAAAGTCTACTTTCTGGTCTACTATTAATTTTACCTTTCATTCACAAGGCTAGTCAAACTCAGATTGCTAATGGTAATTCCTTCATTTGGACTACTCCTTGGTGCAAAGGTTGGGAAAATATTAATGATCACCTTAAGCCTAATTTAAATAGGCATTGTCCCAAGGTGGTTAGTGATGTATGTAAACCTAATATAAAACCTAGGATGAGGATAAAACTACCATATTCTTTGATGAGGTTTTTAAAAAAGAAATGATTTAAATACTACTATCATTAATACTAGCATGGATGATGTTTTATGTTGGATTCACACTCCTAATGTTGAATGTACTACTAGAAGTGCATATAAACCTCTATTGGAGGAGGCTCAAGCTGGAAGTCAAGTTTGAAATAATACTATCTCGGAGCCTGAAATCAATATTCTTAATCTGATGTGAAAAATCAAGACTTTGCTAGGATAATCTTAAGAAGGGCACTGGCTATAGGACCGAGGGGATCCATGTATTCATCTCCTATTAAAAAGAATGTTATAGAGTTGATAAACATATCTACATCTCTTTTTTCATTGCAATTTTTCCAGAGCCATATAGTTTAAATTCGGTGTCAAGGTAAACGAGTTAAATCCTAATCTTTACCCTACAGATGTGATACAAATGATCCTATCCTCTCATCATGCTGAGTTAAACCTAGATATTATCTTTACATTGCTATGGAATATTTGGAAATCTAGAAATGATATTCTTTTTATCAAAAAAATATGGAGTCTTATGCAGGTAATCTGTGCTACAAAAGCAATGTTAAATGGAGGAGTATTAGAAGAAAAGGAAGAGGTCAATACACAATTAATCGGTAATAATGTTTCTTCCTTTGTGGAGACGAATTCCCAGACTCAAACTGCAGATCCAACATTTTACACTGATGTTGCTTACAACCTGGACATGGATACGGATGAAGCAGGGATTGTAATACTTCTTAAGGAGGAGTTCATTAATCATACTATTTTTGTTCAAGCTTCTGCAAGAAACGCGTCCTCTGTTGTGCAGGTTGAAGTGCTTGGATTAGCTCTTGGAGCAAAAATAGTAAAAGCTTTGGGATGGAGCTCTGCCACCTTTTTCTCCGATTGCAGGAACCTAGTTGAAGTGGTGAAGGAAAGGAACTTGTTTGAAAAGCTAGAGCATTAGAGAATTAGACTAGTTCTTGCGGAATTTCCTAATGACTCCTCTCATCTAAGTTCATGCAGGATCAAGTACATTCCTAGAACAAGGAATGGCATTGCCCACTCACTAGCAAAGAAAGCTTATATACAGAGATCTTCTACAAGTTTTTCGGTCTTATATGCAACAAATCTGTCAATTGTAAGGCTAACTAAGCAGTGTAATCAATCTCCTTTCCTTTTGGAAGGATGATTGTTGTACACGGTTTGGGTTGCTAATAAATAAAATCTAAAAGAGGGTTTTGTTTGCAAAAAAAATCACAATGAAGAAAATTGAGATGCCAGTGAGATGTTATTTCCACACTGTAGAAAAAGTGTTCGCTCGCTGCAATTGCTGCTCGATGGGTCAGCTTTGTTATGTTTTTCGGTCGTCTTTGCTCGTGGTTTACTGTTTTAGAAAAAAAACAGTTTTCTTCAGTTATGATTTTTAAAAACTGGTAAAAAGAGAAAAGATTCCATGATTTTGATAAAATTTTATGTTTTTTTAATCACAAATAGAAATGTTTGTGAATTCAAAAAAGGTACCAACTCAAAAATAGTTCAGATTGTTTTAATATAATAAAATTTTCCAAAAAGTTAAAGAATAAAAAAACATGAAAATTGGTCCACAAATTTAAAATAGTCCAAGAATTGAAAATTTGTTTGCCTTTTCTCAAAAAAAATCATGGATTTTGATTTATCTTTTCCAAAAAAGTAATATGAAAGAAGGAAAAGATGAAAAGAAAAAAGAAAACAGAACCAAAAACAAAGAAACCTGACCAAAAGCTTCTACAAGTTTCCACAAACTTCCAATAACGGGCCAATCCTATTTGTAGCCGCATGCGGCAAATAAATGCACCTTGGCTGAAGGCGCCCCTCGCCAACACCACAGTCAGGGCCAACCCACAGTCGGGTTTCATTGTTTCTTCTCTTTTTCTCGTTCTTTCCTTTTTCTTTTTTTCTTTTTTATTTGTGTTTCTCTTTCTTTCCTTTAATTTTATTTTAATTTTTCTTTTCTTTGTTTTCTTTCTCTCTATATGTTTTGGTTATTACATAAAAGTTTGTGTATTACAAAATTTTTCATCATATATTAATAAAATGTTCATGATTTATTAGCAAAAAGTCCATCATGCATTATAAAATTTTACAAATATTCAATATGTATTCTCAAATTGTTCAACGTACATAATTTTTCAATGTATATTCGAATTTTTTTCAATGTGCTTACAAAGTGTTCAATGCATATTCAAAATTTATTCAATGTACATTACAAAATGTTCAATGCGTATTTGAAATTTATTCAACGTAATTCATATTTCCAAAATATTCATAAATAGGAACCGAGCAAAAAAGTGAGCGCTGCATTAAGCGGGGCTACAATGTTTCTACATTCCGTTTTTTAAGTTGGACTGCAAATTGGCCGGCCCAGTTGAATCGCCCCTGTGCGAAACTAGAGCTTCTTGAAGCACACGGGTGTCCTATCCTCTATATAACACTAAACTTCCTAGTTTTAAAGAGTCCACATTCAATTGAGGTCTTCACTTAGAATTGGGTCACCCGATTTTGATCGGGTTAATAATTTCTTAAAGCTTTCTCATTAAATTCTTTTATACTATACACTATGCTTCCTAATTTTTAAGGACACAACTAATTAAGATATTCTATTTAGAACATGGTTAATTGATTTTGACTAGGACAACACTTTCTCAAGCTCTCCCATTCAGTTTTTGTAATTCACGATGTTTCCTAATTTTAAAGGTCTTTTATTCAATTGAGATATTCAATTTTGGATTTGGTTTACGATTTTGATCGGGCCAACGATTTTTTAAATCAATCTGTAGCAACCGGCTTATAAACATATATCAATTCCGCGCACCCTCCCATCACCCGGAAAAAAGAAGCCCCACCATATGATATTGTAGCACCAATATAGTAGTACATGCAACTAGGAAAATTCGAATCTGAGCCCGAGCTCATCTGCACCTGCGCTCACGAAAAAAATCAAAATAAATACTAAAAAAATTCAAAAAATTCCAAATTTTTATGGGTGGTGGACAATTTGATGCGTGAGGTATGATCCAATTTTCAAAACATTTGGACTTCTGTGCAGCTCTCAGCAAAATAGACAAATCGGAGGTCTGTAAAAATGTGTACTGTTCATATACTGTTCTGGTCTGATTTGTCTTTTTTGCTGAGAGCTTCACAGAAGTCCAAATGTTTTGAAAATTGGAGCTTACCTCACGCATCAAATTTTCTACCACCCAAATGTTTTTTGAATTTTTCTGAATTTTTTACGATTTTTTTTTGACCGGGTGCAGATGCACCCGGGCACCAAAACGCCGTTCTCATGCAACTACTGATACATAATTTTTCTCACATAAATATAGGTTGGTTGGAAGATAACACAAAATCAGACCACAAAAGTCCCATCAAATCACCACATTATAAAAGTAAAATACACTCTATCATATCCCGACCCGCCAAACTAAATATTCCATCAGTTCCAAAATATAAGGGGTATTAGTTTTGTTGAAAGTCAAATTTCTTTAACTTTATCTAAGTTTAGAGCAAAAATATCGACATCCACAATATTAAATGAAAAAAGTAAATTAATTTCCTGATGAATTTAAAAATACCGATTTGATATTACGGATTTTGATATATTTCTCTACAAATTTGATCAAACTTAAAAGGTTTGACTTTTCAAAAAAGTAATACACCTTATATTTTGAAACATTGTGATTATTTTTTGAAGAAACCCAATAACACCAACAACGCAGCAAAGCGCACCCAACCCTTCTAGTACTTCCAAAACCGGGTACAAATTCAAACGTTATTTGGCCATCCCATTACTATCCTAACGATTGATAGGTGATACTATCCTCACGATTGATAGGCGTGCACCTTGTAGGAAAATACATATTTCTGACATTATAAGCTATGGTTAGGGTTTGCCATAATTTAATACCGTAGCCCAACATGCGTGAAAAACAGCAGCCGAAAAATGAACATGATACCCCAAAACGACAACGGCCCAATAACACGGGAAAACATGCTATTGAGAAACAAGCGCGCCGCACGACAGTGCACACAAAAATGTAATTTGTCTAAAAAGACAAAAATATGAATCTTAAAGCTTTGATCGAACGGTGCTGGTGTTAGATGAGAGATAACTAATTTTCATCTTGACGAGAATTAACAAATCTGACATTTGATAATATAGTGTCAATTCTCAGTTACTAGATGTAATAAAAAGAGTTAATGCACTAGCAGCAGCAAGCTAGCCACAGTCTGTCACTGTCATGTCCTTTGGAAATTTCCCTTTCTTGTAGATTGCACTGCATCCTCCATGGCCGTTCATTCTTGCAGAACCAGGACTAGAAGGAGAAGGGAAACGTTCCACCTGCGCGTGACCCAAATATACTCCAGCTTACGTATTAACCAGCCATTAAAGGCTAGTAAATCAGAACCAAAGAAAATTGCATGACGGAGAGCTTTTGATTGCTATTTAAGAAAAAGAGAACAAAAAGGAGTGAGCAGCACCCAGCTGTCAGTTCGTCCGGAGCGCCCTGCCCCTTGTATTTAAGTGCCTCAGGCACCCCTTGCAACCTCACTTCCATCACAACATGTTTCCAATCACCGCAGATCAAATGGTGCCGGGTGATCCGTCTCAGGCGTCGGCTACTTCCTTTCCCTTGCCAGTGCGCCATGCCGGCGGGTGCACCCCTCTTGCACAGGCAAGGGAAGGAAGTAGCCAACGTCTTGGGCGGATCTAGCATGCGGCCATGGCACCCACGAAGAGTTTGCAATTTTTTCTTTACTACGAGTCCTTATGTATATTCATTATACCCACTAGTTACAGCTGCAAGAAATCTTATACGAATGTGTTCCCTTTGTCCGGAAATAATTGTCAGAGAAATGGATAAAGATGGATCTATTTAGAACTAAAATATGTCTATATACATCTATTTCTCCGACAAATATTTTCGGACGGAGGTTAAAAGAAGAGTGCCAACCTTGATTCCTGTTACCATGGAACAAAGCAACCGTGTAAACAAAAACCTGTATAATTCAAGTACGAGATGCATTTAGTTTAATTTTTGCATGTAAATCAGTTCTAATGTCTGGCTACTACAGGTCTGCTTAACGTTGCAAGACAGAAGGATTAGATTGACCTTGTTGCAGATAATGGAAAACATCTGAAACCCTCATATAACACTATACGTAATACTGAACTGGCTTGCTGTTGTTCAATTGTGTTGATAAAGCAGCGCTACCGCAGGGATTACATCGCGCCGCTGGATGCGTGCAGACCAAACCTTCTGGAACTCGTCCGCTCCCTGTAGTGCACAATCTGGTCATGTGCAGTGCTGATAGATAGAAATCTAGAGGTACCAACTTTTTTTTTCTCAGACGTTAGCGTTAGCTCGACTTTCGGGATTCTGTGATGAATTCAATCCGCCGTTGAATAGAACATGGATTCGATCTGATAATGGGTTCTCGCAAAATAAGTAAATGATTAATGGGTTACTTGTTTGCGTTGTGAGATTGGAATGACTGGCGACGGATTCCAACGATGTTGGGGAGATAATCGTGGCACCATCAGTCTTACGTCGTTCCCCCAGTTTGCAGCCTCACCAACAATTGCGAACGTCCAATCTGATATTCTGATTCAAGTTCTATTCAGCCATCGTGGATTGAAGTGTGGACATTGGGACTCGGATGCTGAGGAGATTGAAAAGATCTCTTCTGCTGGATCAATCTTCACGGGTAGGAGAGGAAGGGGACTGCGGAGAGGTTGTCAAAATTTTTTTTTTTTGAGGAGAAACAGCGCCTAATGGCGCATTTTCTTTCAGTTTAACAATAGAAACATCATCTGTTACAAATGGAATAATCAAACTAGGGGGATCAGTATCCCAGAACACATTCTGCTTTGTATCGTAAGCATGCTTTGCTAGATTATGTGCCACCATATTCGCCTCCCTTGGGCAGTGTTGAAAAGAGATGTTACCAATTCTTTGTGCCTTCTCAAAACAGTCCGCTAAGATCAAAGTATATGGACTCTAGATCTCGATAAAGCCATTGCATGCTTGAATAAGTTTCAACGAATCTGATTCAATTATTACAACCTACAGTGGCGGAGATAGGGGGACCAGCAGGAGCCAATGTCACTGATTTAAGCCTAGTATTAGTGTAAACACTAACTATTTTGCTGTTAAAATGATGTATTTCCATAGTCTCGCCCTTCCCAACAAGGTTGACAATCGTTTGGGCCCCCTCATTCGAATTTCCTGGCTCCACCACTAACCTAGACTCTCCACCAGCTCAAGGCCCCCTGGAGCACAAATGCTTCAGCGGTAGTCGGGTCAAATAGGTGATCAAGTACCTTCGCTGCTCCCACAATTGCTGCTCCCTTATCATCTCGGACAACTGCTCCTGGGACACCTGAACCTTCCACAAAATAGGAGGCATCTACATTCAGCTTATAACTCTTTGAGGGAGGTTTTTTTCCACATAGTTTCACGTGATTCTGAAGGCCTTGCTGCTATACTGAACTTTGACAACAGCGCATGTATTGCAAAAGGCGAGCTTGGTTCCGGTGCAACATGCTCGCCCTTAATTAACAGCTTGGCGCCGTTGCCACCAGATGTACCAAGCCCCAACTGCAATTGTTTCATGCCCGGTGTTTCATGCCCAGGATTGTTGGCTTACCATAATTCCGCATCAGTTCTTCGCGAACCACTGAACCCGATCTGTTAACAACCAGGGCACTCTTGATACTCTCCCAGAGTCCCAATGAATGCCACACATCTTTTGCTCATCGATGTTCTCTTTGAGGTTCTCTTTGATGTTTAGGACGAGGTGCTACGTTGTTTTTTTATGTAGTTGGACAATATCACCGTTCCACTAACCAACTCACTTAATTGTATCGCTAGCTACAGGACAAATGCATCACCTTTTTTTTTAGACAAACAAATGCATCACCTGGAACGGGCGCACAACATCCGACCGCACACGGAGGGGGTTCTTGGTCACTAGTAGCACCTAACTAACAGGGCCGTCTCCAGGAATTTGAGGGCCCAGGGCGAAAGGCGAAATGTGGCCCTAAATTTTGGAAGTTCCATAGAACTAAAACATACTCCCATTTAGCAATTAGGTGTAATATTTTGAAATTTATCCGAAATTGATCCTAATAGAGTAAAGGTGATACAATACAAGTAATAAAAACTAACCCATGTTCTACCTAAAGCAAAACAAAAGTCATAATTCAAACAATACATGCACGAGTTATAAGCTTATCATTTATTATGATATAAGAATATAAAATTGAACCGTACCTTGAAATTTGAATGAGAAACTATGCCGAAATTTTAGATGACCGAGTAGCTATATCTCCAAAAAAAATAGTTCGCACAATCCAGGTGAAGTTTGAAATTTTGACTGTAAAGCATAAAAGAATTTGTTATGGATTAATCAGGCCGAAGTACAATGGCTAATGCTCAGCTTATTAATTATCAATGTGATCATTTTCTCTACCGAAATTTTGAGGACAAATAGCATATCTGCATATGTAAGGTTGTTAGCGGGACTCAAGGACTGGCCACCCTGATTTTTGGATCAGAAGATGCAGAGTTGTTTCCATTTTCTATATCCAAAAATCAAAATTCAGAACCCTATTATCTGAAGCAAACCGAGTCAGATCTGAAACAGTTAGGCCTCGGGCACACACGTGGGGATGCTTGAGGGAATTAGCCAACTAGCATGCACTATCCATGGCGTTTGGCGACTGCCAGTGAGACAGGAGGAGAACTTAGACGAGGACGGCGACGTGCGGGCGAGCAGCGCGAGCGCTCAAATCTGTGGACGAAATCCTGGTCGTAACATGTGATCGGGCGAGGTGTACCACGGGAAGACGAGCAACAAGCCATCAGATAACGTGATCGGGCTAACAGACCTTTTTATTGTTTCCAGTGATTTGGGGCCCCCAAAAAGTCGGGGGCCTTGTGCGGTCGGCCAACTTGGCCAGCCTTATCTACTGGCTGCCAGCTGTCATCGATTCGCACAGGGCGACCGATCACCGAGTGTATGGGCCGCCCCAATTATATCAGAAAAGAACGCGCTACAGTACCGACCGGATTTAGGAACACTATAGGAGGTCCCCGTCGGGTTTTCTGGTTTTAGGAACCTTCTAGGTGATGGAAGGTTCCTGAACAGGTTTTATGTTTTTTTTCATTTTTTTCCTGTTTCTTTTTTTCTTTTCTATCCTTTTTTCGTTTTCCTTTTTCTCTTTCTATTATTTTCTTTGTTTCATTTTTTCTTTTATTTTTCAACAAATCATCAGCAATTTTAAAAAACGTTCCCATTTTTCAAATATTGTTCACAAATTCTGAAAAATTAGAATTTTAATATTTTTTCCTACTTTATAAAAAATGTTCGAAACTTAAAAAATAAATAGAATTTCAATTCTAAAAAAGGTTTGCATTTATTCTTTGTTCACAAATTCAAAATATGTTCAGGAATTTTAAAAGATATTCCCACTTTCCAAATTTGTTCGCAAATTAAAAGAATGTTCATGTTTTTAAAATTTGTTCGCAAAATAACAATATTTTCTGAGGATCTCAAAAAATGTTCGCCCTTAAATTTGTTTCCACAAATTGAAAAAAAGTTCCGAATTTTACTATACAGATATGTTCATGAATAAAAAAAAGCCGTGTTGTCAAAATGTTTTTACGAATTCAGAAAAATTTCAGGAAATTTCAAAAAATGTTTGCATTTTTATAATTTGTTTTGTAATTTTCAATAAAAATTGGATTATGAATTTTTTTTCTTGTTTTTTCAAAAATGTTTTCATTTTCAAAATTTTGTTCATAATTAAAAATGTTCCCCCTTCAAAATTTATTCCTTTTTTTCAAAAAATATTTGGGTTTCTTAAAATGCGACCTTTCATAAATTGTTCATTAATTAGAAATTTTTGGTGTTAAAAATATATTTACTTTTGTCAAAAAAGTAAATCACGTTTGTGACATATAGTTCATATACACGGGGCTGCCATTTTAGGCACCTTATCAAAGTAATGATTGTGGCCAGAGACGATGTGCACTAGAAAGAGGGCCTCGGTTCGATCACTCACATGGATTTGTGCTTATGGGAATTTGTGCTGCTGGATGTCTAAATTTTTCGCTGTGGTTTACTTCTTTAAGCGTCGCGCTGCCAATCTAACACTAGAACTTGCCTGATGCCCACCTCAAGGTCGTGTGTTCAAATCCAAGTGCCAACACGCTTCTTTTTCTTCTTTTTTTCACGTCGCTAACTCGTGCCACCCAGTTCACTGCAAATGGGCAGGCCCAGATGAGTCCCCATGTCCGAAGCGCCAACTCTTTGCCGCAACGAGCGGCGTATAGGAAGTCCCCTGCCAGCTCGTCGCGCCAACCGGCCTCGCGAAAGGAAGAAACGAAGTGCCCTATCGTCGCGCGGGCTTTGCCTGCCGGCGGCGGCGAGGGAAGAGAGGGTGGTTGGCTCGGCGGCTAGGGTTTCGCCTAGGTCGCCGGGGGAAAGGGGAGGGGCACCACGGGGATCATACCCTTCATTACCCTGGCTCACCCAACTTTTTCTTTGAAGCTCCACCTCTGATGAAGAGTCCTTTATTATTGAACTATATCGTTCACTCTTATTGAAATCCTATATTTTATGGGCCAGTATATGTCATTTAAATAAAAGGCTAGTATTTGAAATATAGCTCGCTACAGCGTGTATAGCATCTCGAGTATCGGGGATCCTATACGGCGCGTACGGCGAGCGAGCGCCGTGGCGCGTACCTCCGCCTCGCCCGCTGCTGTTTCTATGGGCCGGCTCATTTTGGGGTTTAGCCCCAACCGGTTTTGGGAAGGTTCTAGAAGTACTTCTCTGAACCGGGTTTTTCTGTTTTTCTTTTTCTTTTTTCTGTTTTCTTTTCATTTTTTTACTTTTATCTTTTCATTTTTATTCTTGTTTTTCAGTTTCCGAAAATCTATTAATTCGTGATTTGTTTCTAAAATCATAATTTTTTTGAACGATGAACATATTTGCCAAAATCTTGGTTTTATTTTTACTAAACCGGTACTCTTAAATCATGACATTTTTTTGAAACTGAGATCATTTTTTTAAAACTGAGAACATTTTTTAAAAACTCACGAACATTTTTTCGAAATCATGAACATTTTTTAGAAATTTGTGAACATTCTCTTAAGTCATGAACATGTTATTCAAATCATGGCGGACCTAGAAATAAAATTGAAGGTGTGCACACTTTAAAAAAATTGAATTCTATTTCAATTAGCTTGCATGGGCCTTAAAAATAAGCAAATTTTTACATGGTCAAAATATGTTTTCCAAAAATCTGGGTGTGCCATGGCACACCTAGCACACCCCCTAGGTACGCCACTACAAATCATGATTTTTTTTTGAAATAATGAACATTTTAAAATGAAAGACTACCTTTTCAAAATCATGATTTTTTTTTCAAATTCGTGAACATTTTTAGAATTAGCGAACATTTTTTTGAATCGTGAACATTTTTCCAAATTCGTGAACATTTTTTTGAATCGTGAACATTTTTTCCAAATTCGTGAACATTTTTCGAATTAGCAAACATTTGTTTGTATTTTTTAGATGAACATTTTGCTAATTTTGTGAACATTTTTTTTGCAAATTCGTGAACAGTTTTTGAATTCTAGTGCATTTTTCTGTAATCATGATTTACTTATTTTTTGAACATTTTTCAATCTCACGAACATTATTTTGAAATCATGAACATTGTTTTAAATTCATGAATATTTTTTATATTTGTGAACATATTTTGCCAAATTCTTGAACAATTTTTTAATTACCGAGCATCTTTTTTATATCCCAAATATACTGAAAAAAGAAAAAAGGAAAAGGAAAAAAAAAGAAAAAGGAAACATCTGCAAAAAAAAAACGACGGCGTCCGGGCCACACATGGGTCGGCCCATAAGTGGAGCGGGGGGTGCGCACCCGCTTCCTTCGCAGCGGTGCTGCGCCCTATAGGCGCTCCCCTCGAGTATGCCCCGCTATTTCGCCTTACCATGGTATTTTTTCGTTGGTATAGGTCCCATGTGTCATGGACCTATTTGAATTTCTGTTGGTCTTTTTTCCGAACCACTCACTTTGTATTCCGGTGAAAGTACATCACTTTGCATCATGCGGTATCGTTTACCATGCTAAGAGCATGTCTAACAGAGCCCTCAAACTGGTCAAACCCTCAAAATAACTGCCAGTTTGAGGGTTGAGAAAAAAAAGGCGCAGATTAGTACCCTCAAATACCTAAACCCTCAAAAAAAAATCCAGGCCGAACCCTCAAGTTCGAGGCCAACCTGCACTAGTGAGGGTTTGGGGCAAGTTGAAGGCCCAACCCTCACTTGGTCAACTCTGTGCGCGGTAGGGAAAATTCCCAAGCCTCCTCTCCCTACCGCCGACTTCATCTGCGCTGCCGCCGCCCGTTCTTGTCGCCGCCGCCGGCCATGGAGCCCCTCCATCCCACGGCCACCCCCTCCGCCGCTCCTCCTCCGCCGGCTTCATCCGCGCCCGCGCCCGTGGCCGTGCCCATGCCCGCCCCCACCCCGCGCCTCCCGCCTCTGGCTACCTCGACCGACGCCGTCGTGGCGAAGATGGTGGCGGCCACCCACATTGGCCAAAAACGGAGGCGGGCGGGCACCCACGTCGTGCCAAGCAAGCCGCCCGTGCCCCCGTGGCGAAGGCGGCGAAACCGGCGGGGAAGGCGGCGAAGCCCGCCAAGCCGGCAACCTCCACCGTGGCTGCTCCCTAGAGCAAGGAGAAGCAGCTTGCAAGCCGCAAGCGGGGGGGGGGGGGGGGGGGGCAGAGCATACACCGCCACCGCCACCGCCGAGCACGGTCGCTCCAACGTCGCCAACCGCGACCAACGTGTTCAATGAAATGTCCGCACCAACCGTGTCATATAGGGCCTTGCTCGACGACACGGAGGTGAACATTGGGTCTCCTCCACTTTCTTCCTTCGACTTCCATGTTGAGGAGCCGGCGGGTGAGGAGGAGGAGGCGGGTGAGGAGGAGGAAGAAGCTGAAGATGTCACCGAGATCGGAGAGGAAGTGTTTGAAGCGGGAGGTGGTGCTCGAAGGCCAATTCGCACGGCGAACTACACAAAGGTTGAAGATGTCCTCTTGGTCAAGGCTTGGTCGCAAGTGGGGTTGGATGCGGTCACCGGCACCGATCAAACCGGGAAACGTTATTGGCAACGCATTGAGGACAGGTATTGCAAGCTGAAACCCAAGACTGCTACATTGAGAGCTCGTTCTTACAGATCGCTTCAAGGCCGGTGGGAGTTGATGAAACCCGCTTGTGCTCGTTGGAGTGCGGCTATGGATCAAGTGAGGGATCAACCCCCAAGTGGCTGCGTTGAGAGTGATTATGTGAGTACAAATATCATGCTTATTATGTGTTGGTTCATGCTTTATTTACTTGTTGGTTATGCTTGGTTGTGATTTTGATATGCTTCAAATGGAAATTGAGGGATCAAGAGAGTGCACCAAAGAAATCGGATATGCTCAAAATGGATGATAGTGATGAAGAAGGAAGAAACCATGACAAGCCTGAGGGAACCAGGAAGGGAAAAGAAAGGGTGAAGATGGAAGCGGAGGCATCAAGCTTGAGGGAAAAGATTGATCAAATGATCAAGTCAAAGGAGACATTGACAACGAAGGCATTGGAGACAAAGCTTATTATCACCGAGAGAAAGAAAGAGGTAAAACTTGCACAATTGGAAGCAAGGCGAGAAGATGCCAAGCGCAAGGCCGACATGGAGGAGAGGATGATCAAGCTCATGGAAGCAAAAGCATGGAAGGAGCTCATGGCCGAGGAGAAGGAGCACATGATGATGTCTAGAAAGGACATGGATGAAGAGCAATTGGCGTGGTGGAAGGAGTACAAGGAGATCACGGACAGGAAGAGGCTACTGCGTGGTGCTGGTGGTGGTGCGTTGTCTACTCTCCGAGGTGAGTCTCCGATGAGTGGTGGAGGTGATGGAGGTGTGGACAACTTCACCGGTGCTTGAAGTTGTTCGTACGTTTTATGTTTTGCAAATGATGTCTCCGACGACTATGTGATGATGATCATGTCGGGGAACGTTGCAGAAAACAAAAATTTTCCTACTCGTTTCACCAAGATCATCTAGGAGTTCATCTAGCAACGAGTGATTAGATGCATCTACATACCTTTGTAGATCGCGCACGGAAGCGTTCAAAAGAACGGTGATGATGTAGTCGTACTCGACGTGATCCAAATCACCGATGACCAGCGCCGAACGGACGGCACCTCCGCGTTCAACACACGTACGGGACGGGAGACGTCTCCTCCTTCTTGATCCAGCAAGGGGGAAGGAGAGGTTGATGAAGATCCAGCAGCACGACGGCGTGGTGGTGGATGCAGGGCGTCACAGCAGCAGGGCTTCGCCGAGACTACGAGGGAGAGACGTAACGGGGGGAGATGGAGGCGCCAGGGGCTGGTGTATGAAGTCCCTCCTCTCCCCCACTATATATAGGGGTGCCAAGGGGGGTGGTGCGCAGCCTAGGAGATCCAATCTCCTATGGCCGGCGGCCAAGGGGAGGTTTCCCTCCCCCCCAAGGCACCTAGGGGTGCCTTCCACCACTAGGACTCCTCCTAGGGGAAAACCCTAGGCTCATGGGCCTATAGGGGCTGGTGCCCTTGGCCCATCTAGGCCAAGGCTCACCCCCTACAGCCCATGTGGCCCCCCGAGACAGGTGGCCCCACCCGGTGGACCCCCGGGACCCTTCCGGTGGTCCCGGTACAATACCGATAACCCCGAAACTTGTCCCGATGCCCGAAATAGCACTTCCTATATATAATTCTTTACCTCCGGACCATTCCGGAACTCCTCGTGACGTCCGGGATCTCATCCGGGACTCCGAACAACATTCGGGTTTCTGCATATACATATCTTCATAACCCTAGCGTCACCGAACCTTAAGTGTGTAGACCCTACGGGTTCGGGAGACAAGCAGACATGACCGAGACGACTCTCCGGTCAATAACCAACAGCGGGATCTGGATACCCATGTTGGCTCCCACATGCTCCACGATGATCTCATCGGATGAACCACGATGTCGAGGATTTAATCAATCCCGTACGCTATTCCCTTTGTCTATCGATATGTTACTTGCCCGAGATTTGATCGTCGGTATCCCAATACCTCGTTCAATCTCGTTACCGGCAAGTCACTTTACTTGTACCGTAATGCATGATCCCGTGACCAGACACTTGGTCACTCTGAGCTCATTATGATGATGCATTACCGAGTGGGCCCAGTGATACCTCTCCGTCATACGGAGTGACAAATCCCAGTCTTGATCCATGTCACCCAACAGACACTTTCGGAGATGCCCGTAGTCTACCTTTATAGTCACCCAGTTACGTTGTGACGTTTGGCATACCCAAAGCACTCCTACGGTATCCGGGAGTTACACGATCTCATGGTCTAAGGAAAAGATACTTTGACATTGGAAAACTCTAGCAAACGAACTATACGATCTTGTGCTATGTTTAGGATTGGGTCTTGTCCATCACATCATTCTCCCAATGATGTGATCTCGTTATCAATGACATCTAGTGTCCATAGTCAGGAAACCATGACTATCTGTTGATCAACGAGCTAGTCAACTAGAGGCTCACTAGGGACATGTTGGTGTCTGTTATTCACACATGTATTACGATTTCCGGATAACACAATTATAGCATGAATAAAGACAATTATCATGAACAAGGAAATATAATAATAATGCTTTTATTATTGCCTCTAGGGCATATTTCCAACAGTCTCCCACTTGCACTAGAGTCAATAATCTAGTTACATTGTGATGAATCGAACACCCATGGAATTCTGGTGTTGACCATGTTTTGCTCTAGGGAGAGGTTTAGTCAACGGATCTGCTATATTCAGGTCCGTATGTACTTTACAAATCTCTATGTCTCCATCTTGAACATTTTCACGAATGGAGTTGAAGCGACGCTTGATGTGCCTTGTCTTCTTGTGAAACCTGGGCTCCTTGGCAAGTGCAATAGCTCCAGTGTTGTCACAGAAGAGCTTGATTGGCCCCGACGCATTGGGTATGACTCCTAGGTCGGTGATGAACTCCTTCACCCATATTGCTTCATGTGCTGCCTCCGAGGCTGCCATGTACTCCGCTTCACATGTAGATCCCGCCACGACGCTTTGCTTGCAACTGCACCAGCTTACTGCCCCACCATTCAAAATATACACGTATCCGGTTTGTGACTTAGAGTCATCCAGATCTGTGTCGAAGCTAGCGTCGACGTAACCCTTTACGACGAGCTCTTCGTCACCTCCATAAACGAGAAACATTTCCTTAGTCCTTTTCAGGTACTTCAGGATATTCTTGACCGCTGTCCAGTGTTCCTTGCCGGGATTACTTTGGCACCTTCCTACCAAACTTACGGCAAGGTTAACATCAGGTCTAGTACACAGCATGTCATACATAATAGAACCTATGGCTGAGGCATAGGGGATGACGCTCATCTCTTCTATATCTTCTGCCGTGGTCGGACATTGAGCTGAGCTCAATTTCACACCTTGTAACACAGGCAAGAACCCCTTCTTGGATTGATCCATATTGAACTTCTTCAATATCTTATCAAGGTATGTGCTTTGTGAAAGACCTATGAGGCGTCTCGATCTATCTCTATAGATTTTGATGCCTAATATATAAGCAGCTTCTCCAAGGTCCTTCATTGAAAAACTTTTATTCAAGTAGGCCTTGATGCTGTCCAAGAGTTCTATATCATTTCCCATCAACAGTATGTCATCTACATATAGTATGAGAAATGCTATAGAGCTCCCACTCACTTTCTTGTAAACACAGGCTTCTCCATAAGTCTGTGTGAACCCAAACGCTTTGATCATCTCATCAAAACGAATGTTCCAACTCCGAGATGCTTGCACCAGCCCATAAATCGAGCGTTGGAGCTTGCACACCTTGTCAGCATTCTTAGGATCGACAAAACCTTCCGGCTGCATCATATACAATTCTTCCTTAAGGAAACCATTAAGGAATGCCGTTTTGACGTCCATTTGCCAAATTTCATAATCATAAAATGCGGCAATTGCTAACATGATTCGGACGGACTTCAGCTTCGCTACCGGTGAGAAAGTCTCATCGTAGTCAACCCCTTGAACTTGTCGATAACCCTTAGCGACAAGCCGAGCTTTATAGATGGTCACATTACCATCCGCGTCTGTCTTCCTCTTAAAGATCCATTTATTTTCTATGGCTCGCCGCTCAACGGGCAAGTCAGTCAAAGTCCATACTTTGTTTTCATACATGGATCCTATCTCGGATTTCATGGCTTCTAGCCATTTGTCGGAATCCGGGCCCGCCATCGCTTCTTCATAGTTCGAAGGTTCATCGTTGTCTAACAGCATGATTTCCAAGACAGGGTTGCCGTACCACTCTGGTGCGGAACGTGTCCTTGTGGACCTTCGAATTTCAGTAGGGGCTTGATCAGAAGTATCTTGATCATTGTCATTAACTTCCTCTCTAGTCGGTGCAGGCACCTCAGGAACATTTTCTTGAGTTGCGCCATTTTCCAGTTCAAGAGGTAATACTTCATCAAGCTCTACTTTCCTCCCACTTACTTCTTTCGAGAGAAACTCTTTCTCCAGAAAGGACCCATTCTTGGCAACAAAGATCTTGCCTTCGGATCTGAGGTAGAAGGTGTACCCAATAGTTTCTTTTGGGTATCCTATGAAGACGCATTTTTCCGACTTGGGTTTGAACTTTTCAGGTTGAAGTTTCTTGACATAAGCATCGCATCCCCAAACTTTTAGAAATGACAGCTTAGGTTTCTTCCCAAACCATAACTCATACGGTGTCGTCTCAACGGATTTCGACGGAGCCCTATTTAAAGTGAATGCGGCAGTCTCTAAAGCATAGCCCCAAAAAGAAAGCGGTAAATCGGTAAGAGACATCATAGATCGCACCATATCTAACAGAGTGCGATTACGATGTTCGGACACACCATTACGCTGAGGTGTTCCAGGCGGCGTGAGTTGTGAAACTATTCCACATTTTCTTAAGTGTGCCCCAAACTCGTGACTCAAGTATTCTCCTCCACGATCTGATCGTAGAAACTTGATTTTCCTGTCACGTTGATTTTCAACCTCACTCTGAAATTCCTTGAACTTTTCAAAGGTTTCAGACTTGTGTTTCATTAAGTAGATATACCCATACCTACTTAAATCATCAATGAGGGTGAGAACATAACGATAGCCACCGCGAGCCTCAACACTCATCGGACCGCACACATCAGTATGTATGATTTCCAATAAGTCGGTTGCTCGCTCCATTGTTCCTGAGAACGGAGTCTTGGTCATTTTACCCATAAGGCATGGTTCGCACGTGTCAAATGATTCATAATCAAGAGACTCTAAAAGTCCATCAGCATGGAGCTTCTTCATGCGTTTGATACCTATGTGACCAAGGCGGCAGTGCCACAAGTATGTGGGACTATCATTATCAACCTTACTTCTTTTGGTACTCACATTATGAACATGTGTAGCATCACGTTCGAGATTCATAAAGAATAAACCATTCACCATAGGAGCACGACCATAAAACATATCTCTCATAAAAATGGAACAACCATTATTCTTAGATTTAAAAGAGTAGCCATCTCGAATTAAACGAGATCCCGATACAATGTTCATGCTCAAAGCTGGCACTAGATAACAATTATTAAGGTTTAAAACTAATCCCGAAGGGAGATGCAGAGGCAGCGTGCCGACGGCGATCACATTGACCTTGGAACCATTCCCGATGCGCATCGTCACCTCGTCCTTTGCCAGTTTCCGCTTATTCCGCAGCCCCTGCTTTGAGTTACAAATGTGAGCAACTGCACCGGTATCAAATACCCAGGAGCCACTACGGGCACTAGTAAGGTACACATCAATTACATGTATATCACATATACCTTTTGTTTTGCCGGCCTTCTTATCCGCTAAGTACTTAGGGCAGTTCCGCTTCCAGTGACCGCTTCCCTTGCAATAAAAGCACTCAGTCTCGGGCTTGGGTCCATTCTTTGGCTTCTTCCCGGCAGCTTGCTTGCCGGGCGCGGCAACCTCCTTGCCGTCCTTCTTGAAGTTCTTTTTACCCTTGCCTTTCTTGAACTTAGTGGTTTTATTGACCATCAACACTTGATGTTCCTTCCTGACTTCTACCTCTGCTGATTTCAACATAGCAAATACTTCAGGAATGGTCTTTTCCGTCCCCTGCATATTGAAGTTCATCACAAAGCTCTTGTAGCTTGGTGGAAGCGACTGGAGGATTCTGTCAATGACCGCATCATCCGGGAGATTAACTCCCAGCTGAGTCAAGCGGTTATGCAACCCAGACATAGTGAGTATGTGCTCACTGACAGAACTGTTTTCCTCCATCTTACAGCTGAAGAATTTGTCGGAGACTTCATATCTCTCGACCCGGGCATGAGCTTGGAAAACCATTTTCAGCTCTTCGAACATCTCATATGCTCCATGTCTCTCAAAACGCTTTTGGAGCCCCGGCTCTAGGCTGTAAAGCATGCCGCACTGAACGAGGGAGTAGTCATTGGAACGTGCCTGCCAAGCGTTCATAACATCTTGTTCTGCAGGGAGAACGGGTGCGTCACCAAGCGGTGCTTGTAGGACATAATCTTTCTTGGCAGCTATGAGGATGATCCTCAGGTTCCGGACCCAGTCCGTATAGTTGCTGCCATCGTCTTTCAGCTTGGTTTTCTCTAGGAACGCGTTGAAGTTGAGGACTACGTTGGCCATTTAATCTACAAGACATATTGTAAAATATTTTAGACTAAGTTCATGATAATTAAGTTCAACTAATCAAATTATTAATGAACTCCCACTTAGATTAGACATCCCTCCAGTCATCTAAGTATTACATGATCCGAGTTAACTAGACCGTGTCCGATCATCACGTGAGACGGACTAGTCAACATCGGTGAACATCTTCATGTTGATCGTATCTACTATACGACTCATGCTCGACCTTTCGGTCTTCTGTGTTCCGAGGCCATGTCTGTACATGCTAGGCTCGTCAAGTCAACCTAAGTGTTTGCATGTGTAAATCTGTCTTACACCCGTTGTATGTGAACGTCTGAATAAAACACCCGATCATCACGTGGTGTTTTGAAACAACAAACTGTCGCAACGGTGCACAGTTAGGGGGAACACTTCTTGAATTTATTGTGAGGGATCATCTTATTTACTACCGTCGTTCTAAGTAAACAAGATGCAAAACATGATAAACATCACATGCAATCAAATAATAAACGTGACATGATATGGCCAATATCACATAGCTCCTTTGATCTCCATCTTGGGGCTCCATGATCATCTTGTCACCGGCTTGACACCATGATCTCCATCATCATGATCTCCATCATCGTGTCTCCATGAAGTTGCTCGCCAACTATTACTTCTACTACTATGGCTAACGCGTTTAGCAATAAAGTAAAGTAATTTACATGGCGTTTCTTGATGACACGCAGGTCATATAAAAGAATAAAGACAACTCCTATGGCTCCTGCCGGTTGTCATACTCATCGACATGCAAGTCGTGAATCCTATTACAATAGCATGAACATCTCATACATCACATATAGATCATTCATCATTCATCACAACTTTGGCCATATCATATCACAAACCACTTGCTGCAAAAACAAGTTAGACGTCCTCTAATTGTTGTTGCAAGTTTTACGTGGCTGAATTAGGGTTCTAGCAAGAACGTTTTCTTACCTACGTTAAAGCCACAACGTGATTTGTCAACTTCTATTTACCCTTCATAAGGACCCTGTTCATCGATTCCGCTCCAACTAAAGTAGGAGAGACAGACACCCGCCAGCCACCTTATGCAACTAGTGCATGTTAGTCGGTGGAACCGGTCTCACGTAAGCGTACGTGTAAGGTTGGTCCGGGCCGCTTCATCCCACAATACCGCCGAAGCAAGAAAGGACTAGTAACGGCAAGAAAGTTGACAAATCTACGCCCACAACAAATTGTGTTCTACTCGCGCAAGAAGAACTACGCATAGACCTAGCTCATGATGCCACTGTCGGGGAACGTTGCAGAAAACAAAAATTTTCCTACTCGTTTCACCAAGATCATCTAGGAGTTCATCTAGCAACGAGTGATTAGATGCATCTACATACCTTTGTAGATCGCGCACGGAAGCGTTCAAAAGAACGGTGATGATGTAGTCGTACTCGACGTGATCCAAATCACCGATGACCAGCGCCGAACGGACGACACCTCCGCGTTCAACACACGTACGGGACGGGAGACGTCTCCTCCTTCTTGATCCAGCAAGGGGGAAGGAGAGGTTGATGAAGATCCAGCAGCACGACGGCGTGGTGGTGGATGCAGGGCGTCACAGCAGCAGGGCTTCGCCGAGACTACGAGGGAGAGACGTAACGGGGGGAGATGGAGGCGCCAGGGGCTGGTGTATGAAGTCCCTCCTCTCCCCCACTATATATAGGGGTGCCAAGGGGGGGTGGTGCGCAGCCTAGGAGATCCAATCTCCTATGGACGGCGGCCAAGGGGAGGTTTCCCTCCCCCCCAAGGCACCTAGGGGTGCCTTCCACCACTAGGACTCCTCCTAGGGGAAAACCCTAGGCTCATGGGCCTATAGGGGCTGGTGCCCTTGGCCCATCTAGGCCAAGGCTCACCCCGTACAGCCCATGTGGCCCCCCGAGACAGGTGGCCCCACCCGGTGGACCCCCGGGACCCTTCCGGTGGTCCCGGTACAATACCGATAACCCCGAAACTTGTCCCGATGCCCGAAATAGCACTTCCTATATATAATTCTTTACCTCCGGACCATTCCGGAACTCCTCGTGACGTCCGGGATCTCATCCGGAACTCCGAACAACATTCAGGTTTCTGCATATACATATCTTCATAACCCTAGCGTCACCGAACCTTAAGTGTGTAGACCCTACGGGTTCGGGAGACAAGCAGACATGACCGAGACGACTCTCCGGTCAATAACCAACAGCGGGATCTGGATACCCATGTTGGCTCCCACATGCTCCACGATGATCTCATCGGATGAACCACGATGTCGAGGATTTAATCAATCCCGTACGCTATTCCCTTTGTCTATCGATATGTTACTTGCCCGAGATTTGATCGTCGGTATCCCAATACCTCGTTCAATCTCGTTACCGGCAAGTCACTTTACTCATACCGTAATGCATGATCCCATGACCAGACACTTGGTCACTCTGAGCTCATTATGATGATGCATTACCGAGTGGGCCCAGTGATACCTCTCCGTCATACGGAGTGACAAATCCCAGTCTTGATCCATGTCACCCAACAGACACTTTCGGAGATGCCCGTAGTCTACCTTTATAGTCACCCAGTTACGTTGTGACGTTTGGCATACCCAAAGCACTCCTACGGTATCCGGGAGTTACACGATCTCATGGTCTAAGGAAAAGATACTTTGACATTGGAAAACTCTAGCAAACGAACTATACGATCTTGTGCTATGTTTAGGATTGGGTCTTGTCCATCACATCATTCTCCCAATGATGTGATCTCGTTATCAATGACATCTAGTGTCCATAGTCAGGAAACCATGACTATCTGTTGATCAACAAGCTAGTCAACTAGAGGCTCACTAGGGACATGTTGGTGTCTGTTATTCACACATGTATTACGATTTCCGGATAACACAATTATAGCATGAATAAAGACAATTATCATGAACAAGGAAATATAATAATAATGCTTTTATTATTGCCTCTAGGGCATATTTCCAACAGATCATTTGCACGTTGTATGTTTTTCTATGATGTCCATGGGATTTACTATGTGATGATGATGATTTGCAAGTTTGTTTCATGTATGTGATCATGATAATTTGCAAATTTGAGAGTGATTTATGTTGCTGTCCTGTTTTGAAGGTTTGAAGGTCGGGGCGCAGATTAGTGCCCTTAAACCAACCCTCAAACTGGTTTGAGGGCACTGGTCCGCGCCAGGGATTTTTGGCCTTCAAAACAACATTTTCTCAGCCCTCAAACTCGTATTGAAGGTTGAATTTTGAGGGCTCTGCTAGAGCAACTCTAGCAGACCCCGCATCCCGCCCCGGCCTGCAAAATAACCGCCAAATTGCGGGTCGGGGCCGGAAAATCCATACGATCAGACCCCGCATCCTGCCCCGGCCCGCAAATCTTCTCCCCCAACCTCTATCTTCATGGGCTGGGAGGCCGACCCGAGCTGAGCCCCTATCCGGCGCGAGATTTGGCGGGAGGGACATTTCCGCGTGCCCTTTCCTGCTCCCCGCACCCTCCGCCACCATTTCTCCCCCTCCGCAAGCTCCGATTCCTCCTCCTCGGCTGTTCCTCGGCGCAATGGACGACCCCATGGTGTACCCCGTCACCGTCGAGGTCGTGCATGCTCATTCCCCTCAGGGTGGATCTCGTCGCCGGCCATGTTGCCCCTGTCGCCGTCGCCAAAGCACATGCCGCGCCGGCCCGCAAGTGGCAGGGCAACGTGGTCGTGCAGGGCGGGAATCCGGCTGCCCCCGCCTTGACTGCCCGCGCTCCGGGTGCCAACGCCGCAGTGCGATCCCGACCGGTGGCGGAGAAGGCCGGTAAGGCCACGGGGGTAAAGCGGAGGAAGGTTCCGGCTTCAAGGAAGCCACCTTCTTCAACCTCTCACTCCACCCCCCCCCGCAAGGAGGTGCTCCGGTGATGCCGTTCAACGTTTTCGTTCCCCCTGCGAGCAAGGTGTTTGATGAAATGGCCGGAAGGTATGCCTCTTCGGTCTAGTGATTCCCTTTCATTTTCGCCATTAGTGTCGATAGCTCATGACTTGTTATCGTTCTCTATAGCGGTGGTTCGAACAATGCAACAACCGAGTTCGTGAACTTGTTGGACACGGACGCGGTTGACATTGATCAAGCCCCTTTCGAACCATTCAACTATAATGAAACAGACAGCGGCATGGATGATCATGGTTGTGCGGGCGAATTGGAGGAGATCGAAGCGGAAGCGTTTGAGAAATCGCAAGCAAAGAGTGGGAAAAGCCAAAGATCGAAGAACTACACGATCTTGGAAGATCAAGCTTTGATCCAAGCATGGAGTGCGGTGTCTCTTGATCCATGCACGGGTGTTTCTCAAACCGTCAAGAGATATTGGCAAAGGATCGAAGATCAATACTTCCGCATTATGAAAAAGTACCCCAATAGGACTCCACGCACACTTCGATCGCTTCAAGGGCGTTGGGAGAATATCAAGCCTATGTGCAGCCGTTGGGCAACTTGCCTGGAGCAAGTACGCAATGCACCTCCAAGTGACACCGTGGAGTCTGATTATGTGAGTTTGTTTTTCCTTTGTTCAAGTTGTGCAACATCATAATGCATCATGGGAAATGATTGCATCACTTTGTTCACATTTTGTAGGACAAGATTGCTCAACACAGATACAAGGCCATGGAAGCTTCGGAAGGCAGATTCTTCAAATTAGAGCATTGTTGGGAGTTGCTCCAAAAGTGCGATAAGTGGAAGTTGATCGACAGAGAATCCCCAGCAAAGAGAGGCTCACTTGCAAACATGAATGAAGATGAAGATGATGATGGCCCAAGAAATTTGCACAAGCCCGATGGCGACAAGAAGACTAGAGAGCAAGAAGCATCGAGCATGAGGGAGAAGATTGATGCCATGGTGCAATCAAACGAGTTGATGTTGTTGAAGTCGTTGGAGATCAAGAAAGAGTTGGCCGAGAAGAAGGCAAAAGAGAAGCAAGAAAAATGGCAAATGCTCAAGGAAGAGGGGTTCCGCAAAGCTGCCATTGAGGAGAGAAACGCACGTGCCTCCGAAAACAAATCGATGCCATTGTTGCTCGCCGAAGAGAACAAGATCATGTCAATGAACCGCATGTTGGGGAACGTAGCAGAAATTCAAAAAATTTCCTATGTGTCACCAAGATCTATCTATGGAGAAACCAGCAACGAGGGGAAGGAGAGTGCATCTACATACCCTTGTAGATCGCTAAGCGGAAGCGTTCAAGAGAACGGGGTTGAAGGAGTCGTACTCATCGTGATTCAAATCACCGGAGATCCTAGTGTCGAATGGACGACACCTCCGTGTTCAACACACATACAGCCCGGTGCTGTCTCCCATACCTTGATCCAGCAAGGAGAGAGGGAGAGGTTGAGGAAGACTCCATCCAGCAGCAGCACAACGGCGTGGTGGTGGTGGAGGAGCGTGGTGATCCAGCAGGGCTTCGCCAAGCACCGTGAGATATGAGGAGAAAGAGAGGTAGGGCTGCGCCAACAGGAGAAGAAACTTCGTGTGCTGGGCTGCAGCTTTGCCTCCACTATATATAGGGGGAGGGGGCTGCGCCCCCACCTAGGTTTCCACCCCTAGGGGCGGCGTCCAGCCCTAGATCCCATCTAGGGGGGCGGCCAAGGGGGGAGAGGGGGAAACTTGCTCCCCAAGCAAGGTGTTGCAGACCCATTGACTAGAACCTCTCTCACAAGAAAAACATTATCAAACGCAAGAACTCGTTGAGTCTTAATCACATGATGATGTGAACTAGTTTAGTGACACTAGTAAACTCTTTGGATGTTGGTCACATGGTGATGTGACCTGTGAGTGTTAATCACATGGCGATGTGAACTAGATTATTGACTCTAGTGCAAGTAGGAGACTGTTGGAAATATGCCCTAGAGGCAATAATAAATTAGTTATTATTATATTTCCTTGTTCATGATAATCGTTTATTATCCATGCTATAATTGTATTGATAGGAAACTCAGATACATGTGTGGGTACATAGACAACACCATGTCCCTAGTAAGCCTCTAGTTGACTAGCTCGTTGATCAACAGATGGTTACGGTTTCCTAACCATGGACATTGGATGTCGTTGATAACGGGATCACATCATTAGAATAATGATGTGATGGACAAGACACAATCCTAAGCCTAGCACAAAGATCGTAGTTCGTATGCTAAAGCTTTTCTAATGTCAAGTATCTTTTCCTTAGACCATGAGATTGTGCAACTCCCGGATACCGTAGGAATGCTTTGGGTGTACCAAAAGTCACAACGTAACTGGCTGGCTATAAAGGTGCACTACAGGTATCTCCGAAAGTGTCTGTTGGGTTGGCACGAATCGAGATTGGGATTTGTCACTCCGTGTAACGGAGAGGTATCTCTGGGCCCACTCGATAGGACATCATCATAATGTGCACAATGCGACCAAGGGATTGATCACGGGATGATGTGTTACGGATAGAGTAAAGAGACTTGCCGGTAACGAGATTGAACAAAGTATCGGCATACCGACGATCGAATCTCGGGCAAGTACAATACCGCTAGACAAAGGGAATTGTATACGGGATTGATTGAGTCCTTGACATCGTGGTTCATCCGATGAGATCATCATGGAACATGTGGGAGTCAACATGGGTATCCAGATCCCGCTGTTGGTTATTGACCAAAGAACGTCTCGGTCATGTCTGCATTGTTCCCGAACCCCTAGGGTCTACACACTTAAGGTTCGATGACGCTAGGGTTATAAAGGAAGTTTGTATGTGGTTACCGAATGTTGTTTGGAGTCCCGGATGAGATCCCGGATGTCACGAGGAGTTCCGGAATGGTCCGTAGGTAAAGATTTATATATGGAAAGTTGTTGTTTGGGTTCCAGGAAAAGTTCGGGTTTTTCCGGTATTGTACCGGGAAGCTTCCAGAAGGTTCCGGAGGATTCCGGAGATCCGGAAACTGTTCCACCACGTTTAATACAGCAGCATGGGCTGTAGGGGGGCGCCCTAGCCATAATGGGCCAGGGGCACCAGCCCCCCCAAGGCCCATGCGCATGGGAGAGGGAAAACCCTAAGGGGGAGGGCCTCCACTTGACTTGGGAGGCACTCCTCCCCCCTTGGCCGCCGCCCCCAACCCTAGATGGGATCTAGGGGGGCCGGCCCCCTCTCCCCCACCTATAAATAGTGGAGGGGTGGGAGGGCAGCCGCACCCCAAGTTCTGGCGCAGCCCTCCCCCTCTCCCAAGTCCTCCTCCTCTCCCGCGGTGCTCGGCGAAGCCCTGCAGGATTGCCGCGCTCCTCCACCACCACCACGCCGTTGTGCTGCTGCTGGACGGAGTCTTCCTCATCCTTGCTGGATCAAGGCATGGGTGACGTCACCGGGCTGTACGTGTGTTGAACGCGGAGGTGCCGTCCGTTCGGCACTAGGATCTCCGGTGATTTGGATCACGACGAGTATGATTCCTTCAACCCCGTTCTCTTGAACGCTTCCACTTAGCGATCTACAAGGGTATGTAGATGCACTCTCCTTCCCCTCGTTGCTGGTTTCTCCATAGATAGATCTTGGTGACACGTAGGAAAATGTTGAATTTCTGCTACGTTCCCCAACAGTGGCATCATGAGCTAGGTCTATTGCATAGATTCTTTGCATGAGTAGAACACAAAGTTGTTGTGGGCGTTGATTTTGTTCAATATGCTTACCGTTACTAGTCCAATCTTGTTTCGACGGCATTGTGGGATGAAGCGGCCCGAACCGACCTTACACGTACACTTACGTGAGACAGGTTCCACCGACTGACATGCACTTGGTGCATAAGGTGGCTAGCGGGTGCCAGTCTCTCCCACTTTAGTCGGAACGGATTCGATGAAAAGGGTCCTTATGAAGGGTAAATAGCAATTGGCATATCACATTGTGGTTTTGCGTAGGTAAGAAACGTTCTTGCTAGAAACCCATAGCAGCCACGTAAAACATGCAAACAACAATTAGAGGACGTCTAACTTGTTTTTGCAGGGTATGCTATGTGATGTGATATGGCCAAGAAGAATGTGATGAATGATATGTGATGTATGAGATTGATCATGTTCTTGTAATAGGAATCACGACTTGCATGTCGATGAGTATGACAACCGGCAGGAGCCATAGGAGTTGTCTTAATTTATTGTATGACCCGCGTGTCATTAAACAACGCCATGCAATTACTTTACTTTATTGCTAACCGGTAGCCATAGTAGTAGAAGTAATAGTTGGCGAGACAACTTCATGAAGACACGATGATGGAGATCATGATGATGGAGATCATGGTGTCATGCCGGTGATGATGATGATCATGGAGCCCCGAAGATGGAGATCAAAAGGAGCAAAATGATATTGGCCATATCATGTCACTATTTGATTGCATGTGATGTTTATCATGTTTATACATCTTATTTGCTTAGAATGACGGTAGTAAATAAGATGATCCCTCATTAAAATTTCAAGAAAGTGTTCCCCCTAACTGTGCACCGTTGCGAAAGTTCGTCGTTTCGAAGCACCACGTGATGATCAGGTGTGATAGATTCCTACGTTCACATACAACAGGTGTAAGACAGTTTTACACACGCGAAACACTTAGGTTGACTTGACGAGCCTAGCATGTACAGACATGGCCTCGGAACACAAGAGACCGAAAGGTCCAGCATGAGTCGTATAGTAGATACGATCAACATGAAGATGTTCACCGATGATGACTAGTCCGTCTCACGTGATGATCGGACACGGCCTAGTTGACTCGGATCATGTAATCACTTAGATGACTAGAGGGATGTCTATCTGAGTGGGAGTTCATAAGATGAACTTCATTATCCTGAACATAGTCAAATGATCTTTGCAAATTATGTCGTAAGCTCGCGCTTTAGTTCCACTGTTTAGATATGTTCCTAGAGAAAATATAGTTGAAAGTTGACAGTAGCGATTATGCGGACAGTAGAAAGCTTATGTCCTTAATGCACCTCTCAGTGTGCAGAACCCCAAACGTCGTTTGTGGATGTTGAGAACATCGGACATACACGTTTTTGATAACTACGTGATAGTTCGATTAAACGGTTTAGAGTTGAGGCACCAAAGACGTTTTCGAAATGTCGCGGAACATATGAGATGTTTCGAGGGCTGAAATTGGGATTTCAGGCTCGTGCCCACGTCAAGAGGTATAAGACCTCCGACGATTTTCTTAGCCTGCAAACTAAGGGAGAAAAGCTCAATCGTTGAGCTTGTGCTCAGATTGTCTGAGTGCAACAATCACTTGAATCGAGTGGGAGTTATCTTCCAGATGAGATAGTGATGTTTCTCCAAAGTCATTGCCACCAAGCTACTAGAGCTTCATGATGAACTATAACATATCAGGGATAGATATGATGATCCTTGAAGTATTCGCGATGTTTGACACCGCGAAAATAGAAGTCAAGTAGGAGCATCAATTGTTGATGGTTAGTAAAAACCACTAGTTTTAAATAGGGGCAAGGGCAAGAAGGGATACTTCATGAAACGGCAAATCAGCTGCTGCTCTAGTGAAGAAACCCAAGGTTTAACCCAAACCCGAGACTAAGTGCTTCTGTAATAAGGGGATCAACCACTGGAGCAAAATTACCCTAGATACTTGGTAGATGAGAAGGCTAGGCAAGGTCGATGGAAGTATATTATGTTAATGTGTACTTTACTAGTATCCCTAGTAGCACCAGGGTATTAGATACCGGTTTGGTTGCTAAGTGTTAGTAACTCGAAATAAAAGGCTACAGAATAAACGGAGACTAGCTAAAGGTGAGCTAACGATATGTGTTGGAAGTGTTTCCAAGTTTGATGTGATCAAACATCGCACGCTCCCTCTACCATCAAGATTAGTATTAAACCTGAATAATTGTCATTTGGTGTTTGCGTTGAGCATAGACATGATTGGATTATGTCTATCGCAATACGGTTATTCATTTAAGGAGAATAATGGTTACTCTATTTATTTGAATAATACCTTCAATGGTCTTGCACCTAAAGGAATGGTTTATTGAACCTTGATCGTAGTGATACACATTTTTCATGCCAAAAGATATAAGATAGTAATGATAGTACCACTTACTTGTGGCACTGCCATGTAAGTCATATTGGTATAAAACGCATGAAGAAGCTCCATGTTGATGGATCTTTGGACTCACTCGTTTTTGAAAAGTTTGAGACATGCGAACCATGTCTATTGGTGTATACGCATGAAGAAACTCCATGCAGATGGATCATTTGGACTCACTTGATTTTGAATCACTTGAGATATGCAAATCATACCACATGGGCAAGATGACTGAGAAGCCTCGTTTTCAGCAAGATGGAACAAGATAGCAACTTGTTGGAAGTAACACATTTTGATGTGTGCAGTCCAATGAGTGCTGAGGCATGCAGTGAATATCGTTATGTTCTTACTTCACAGATGATTCGAGTAGATGTTGAGTATATTTACTTGATGAAACACAAGTCTGAATTATTGAATGGTTCAAGTAATTTCAGAGTGAAGTTGAAGATCATTGTGAGAAGAGGATAAAATGTCTATGATATGATCATAGAGATGAGTATCTGAGTTACAAGCTTTGGCACGCAATTAAGACATTGTGGAAATTGTTTCACAATTAATACCGCCTGGAACACCATAGTGTGATGGTGTGTCCGAACATCATAGTTGCACCCTATTGTATATGGTGCGTACCATGATGTCTCTTATCGAATTACCACTATTGTTCATGGGTTAGGCATTAGAGACAACCACACTCACTTTAATAGGGCACAACGTAATTCCGTTGAGACAACACCATTTGAACTATGGTTTGGAGAAACCTAAGTTGTCGTTTCTTAAAAGTTTGGGGCTGCGACGCTTATGTGAAGAGTTTTCAGGTTGATAAGCTCGAACTCAAAGCGGGTAAAATGCATCTTCATAGGACACCCAAAACAGTTGGGTATACCTCCTAATTCATATCTGAAAGCAATAGGGATTGTTTCTTGAATCGGGTCCTTTCTCGAGGAGAAGTTTGTCTCGGAAAGTTGAGTGGGAGGATGGTGGAGACTTGATGAGGTTATTGAACCGTCACTTCAACTAGTGTGTAGCAGGGCATAGGAAGTTGTTCCTGTGGCGCCTGCACCAATTGAAGTAGAAGCTTATGATAGTGATCATGAAGCTTCGGATCAAGTCACTACCGTACCTCGTAGGGTGACAAGGATGCGTACTACTTCAGAGTGGTACAGTAATCCTGTCTTGAAGGTCATGTTGCTAGACAACAATGAACCTACGAGCTATGGAGAAGCGATGGTGGGCCCATATTCCGACAAATGGTTAGAAGCCATGAAATCCAAGATAGGATCCATGTATTAGAACAAAGCATGGACTTTGGTGGACTTGGCCGATGATCGGCAAGCCATTGAGATAAATGGATCTTTAAGAAGAAGACGGACGTGGACGGTAATGTCACCGTCTGTGAAGCTCGACTTGTGGTGAAGAGTTTTTCACAAGTTCAAGGAAGTTGACTACGATGAGATTTTCTCATCCGTAGCGATGCTTAAGTCCGTCGGAATCATGTTAGCATTAGCTGCATTTATGAAATCTTGCAGATGGATGTCAAAACGAGTTTCCTTACCAGTTCTCATAAGGAAAGGTTGTATGTGATAAAATCAGAAAGGTTTTGTCGATCCTAAGGATGCTAAAAGGTATGCTAGCTCCAGCGATCCTTCCATGGACTGGAGTAAGCATCTCGGAGTTGGAATATGCACTTTGATAAGATGATCAAAGATTTTAGGTTTATACAAAGTTTATGAGAAACTTGTATTTCCAAAGAAGTGAGTGGGAGCACTATAGAATTTCTGATGAGTATATGTTGTTGACATATTGATGATCAGAAATGGTGTAGAATTTTCTATAAAGCATATAGGGTTATTTGAAAAATGTTTTTTGAGTGAAAACCTGGATTAAGCTACTTGAACAATAAGCGTCAAGATCTATAAGATAGATCAAAATGCTTAATAATACTTTCAAATGAGCACATACCTTGACATGATCTTGAAGGTGTTCAAGATGGATCAGTCAAAGAAGGAGTTCTTACCTGAGTAGTAAGGTACGAAGTTAAGACTTAAAGCTCGACCACGGCAGAAAAGAGAGAAAGGATGAAGGTCGTCCCCTATGCTTTAGACGTAGGCTCTACAGTATGCTATGCTAAGTACCGCACCTGATGTGTGCCTTGCCACATGTCTGGCAAGAGGGTACAAAGGTGATCAAGGAGTGGATCACCAGACAACGGTCAAAGTTATCCTTAGAGGAATAAGGATATGTTTCTCGATTATGGAGGTGATAAAGAGTTCGACGTAAAGGGTTACATCGATGCAAGCTTTAACACCTATCCGAATGACTCTGAGTAGCAAACCGGATACGTATAGTGGAGCAACCATTTGGAATAGCTCCAAGTGGAGCGTGGAAGCAACATTTACAATATGACCTAGAGATTTGTGAAGTACATACGGATCTGAATGTTGCAGACCCGTTGACTAAAACCTCTCTCACAAGCAAAACATGATCAAACCCTAGAGCTCATTGAGTCTTAATCACATGATGATGTGAACTAGTTTAATGACACTAGTAAACTCTTTGGATGTTAGTCACATGGCGATGTGACGTGTGAGTGTTAATCACATGGTGATGTGAACTAGATTATTGACTCTAGTGCAAGTGGGAGACTGTTGGAAATATGCCCTATAGGCAATAATAAATTAGTTATTATTATATTTCCTTTTTCATGATAATCGTTTATTATCCATGCTATAATTGTATTGATAGGAAACTCAGATACATGTGTGGGTACATAGACAACACCATGTCCCTAGTAAGCCTCTAGTTGACTAGCTCGTTGATCAACAGATGGTTACAGTTTCCTGACCATGGACATTGGATGTCGTTGATAACGGGATCACATCATTAGAAGAATGATGTGATGGACAAGACCAAATCCTAAGCCTAGCACAAAGACCGTAGTTCGTATGCTAAAGCTTTTCTAATGTCAAGTATCTTTTCCTTAGACCATGAGATTGTACAACTCCCGGATACCGTAGGAATGCTTTGGGTGTACCAAACGTCACAACGTAACTGGGTGGATATAAAGGTGCACTACAGGTATCTCTGAAAGTGTCTGTTGGGTTGGCACGAATCGAGACTGGGATTTGTCACTCCGTGTAACGGAGAGGTATCTCTGGGCCCACTCGGTAGGACATCATCATAATGTGCACAATGTGACCAAGGGGTTGATCACAGGATGATGTGTTACGGAATCAGTAAAGAGACTTGCCGGTAACGAGATTGAACAAAGTATCGGCATACCGACGATCGAATCTCGGGCAAGTACAATACCGCTAGACAAAGGGAATTGTATACGGGATTGATTGAGTCCTTGACATCGTGGTTCATCCGATGAGATCATCGTGGAACATGTGGGAGCCAACATGGGTATCCAGATCCCGCTGTTGGTTATTGACCGGAGAACGTCTCGATCATGTCTGCATGGTTCCCGAACCCGTAGGGTCTACACACTTAAGGTTCGATGACGCTAGGGTTATAAAGGAAGTTTGTATGTGGTTACCGAATGTTGTTCGGAGTCCCGGATGAGATCCCGGACGTCACGAGGAGTTCCGGAATGGTCCGGAGCTAAAGATTTATATATGGAAAGTTGTTGTTCGGGTTCCAGGAAAAGTTCGGGTTTTTCCGGTATTGTACCGGGAAGCTTCCAAAAGGTTCTGGAGGATTTCGGAGGTCCGGAAACTATTCCACCACGTCCAATACAGCAGCATGGGCTGTAGGGGGGTGCCCTAGCCTTAATGGGCCAGGGGCACCAGCCCCCCCAAAGCCCATGCGCATGGGAGAGGGAAAACCCTAAGGGGGAGGGCCTCCACTTGACTTGGGAGGCACTCCTCCCCCCTTGGCCACCGCCCCCAACCCTAGATGGGATCTAGGGGGGCCGGCCCCCTCCCCTCCTACCTATAAATAGTGGAGGGGTGGGAGGGCAGCCGCACCCCAAGTTCTGGCGCAGCCCTCCCCCTCTCCCAAGTCCTCCTCCTCTCCCGCGGTGCTCGGCGAAGCCCTGCAGGATTGCCACGCTCCTCCACTACCACCACGCCGTTGTGCTGCTGCTGGACGGAGTCTTCCTCAACCTCTCCCTCTCTCCTTGCTGGATCAAGGCATGGCAGATGTCACCGGGCTGTATGTGTGTTGAACGCGGAGGTGCCGTCCGTTCGGCACTAGGATCTCCGGTGATTTGGATCACGACGAGTACGACTCCTTCAACCCCGTTCTCTTGAACGCTTCCGCTTAGCGATCTACAAGGGTATGTAGATGCACTCTCCTTCCCCTCATTGCTGGTTTCTCCATAGATAGATCTTGGTGACACGTAGGAAAATTTTGAATTTCTGCTACGTTCCCCAACACTTTCAACTATATTTTCTCTAGGAACATATCTAAACAGTGGAACTAAAGCGCGAGCTTACGACATAATTTGCCAAGATCTTTTGACTATGTTTAGGATAATTAAGTTCATCTTATGAACTCCCACTCAGATAGACATCCCTCTAGTCATCTAAGTGATTACATGATCCGAGTCAACTAGGCCGTGTCCGATCATCATGTGAGACGGACTAGTCATCATCGGTGAACATCTTCATGTTGATCGTATCCACCATACGACTCATGCTCGACCTTTCAGTCTCTTGTGTTCCGATGCCATGTCTGTACATGCTAGGCTCGTCAAGTCAACCTAAGTGTTTCGCGTGTGTAAATTTGGCTTACACCCGTTGTATGTGAACATAAGAATCTATCACACCCGATCATCACGTGGTGCTTCTAAACGACGAACTTTCACAACGGTGCACAGTTAGGGGGAACACTTTCTTGAAATTTTAATGAGGGATCATCTTATTTACTACCGTGATTCTAAGCAAATAAGATGTATAAACATGATAAACATCACATGCAATCAAATAGTGACATGATATGGCCAATATCATATTGCTCCTTTTGATCTCCATCTTCGGGGCTCCATGATCATCGTCGTCACCGGCATGACACCATGATCTCCATCATCATGATCTCCATCATCGTGTCTCCATGAAGTTGTCTCGCCAACTTATTACTTCTACTACTATGGCTACCGGTTAGCAATAAAGTAAAGTAATTACATGGCGTTGTTCAATGACAGACGCAGGTCATACAATAAATAAAGACAACTCCTATGGCTCCTGCCGGTTGTCATACTCATCGACATGCAAGTCGTGATTCCTATTACAAGAACATGATCAATCTCATACATCACGTATCATTCATCACATTATTCTTGGCCATATCACATCACATAGCATACCCTGCAAGAACAAGTTAGACGTCCTCTAATTGTTGTTTGCATGTTTTACGTGGCTGCTATGGGTTTCTAGCAAGAACGTTTCTTACCTATGCAAAAACCACAACGTGATATGTCAATTGCTATTTACCCTTCATAAGGACCCTTTTCATCGAATCCGATTCGACTAAAGTGGGAGAGACTGACACCCGCTAGCCACCTTATGCAACAACTACATGTCAGTCGGTGGAACCTGTCTCACGTAAGTGTACGTGTAAGGTCGGTCCGGGCCGCTTCATCCCACAATGCCGCCGAATCAAGATTGGACTAGTAACGGTAAGCATATTGAACAAAATCAACGCCCACAACTACTTTGTGTTCTACTCGTGCAAAGAATCTACGCATAGACCTAGCTCATGATGCCACTGTTGGGGAATGTAGCAGAATTCAAAAAATTTCCTACGTGTCACCAAGATCTATCTATGGAGAAACCAACAACGAGGGGAAGGAGAGTGCATCTACATACCCTTGTAGATCGCTAAGAGGAAGCGTTCAAGAGAACGGGGTTTAAGGAGTCGTACTCGTCGTGATCCAAATCACCGGAGATCCTAGTGCCGAACGGACGACACCTCCGCGTTCAACACACGTACAGCCCGGTGATGTCTCCCATGCCTTGATCCAGCAAGGAGAGAGTGAGAGGTTGAGGAAGACTCCATCCAGTAGCAGCACAACGGCGTTGTGGTGGTGGAGGAGCGTGGTGATCCAGCAGGGCTTCGCCAAGCACCGCGAGGTATGAGGAGAAAGAGAGGTAGGGCTGCGCCAACAGGAGAAGAAACTTCGTGTGTTGGGCTGCACCTTTGCCTCCACTATATATAGGGGGAGAGGAGGCTGCGCCCCCACCTAGGTTTCCACCCCCTAGGGGTGGCAGCCAGCCCTAGATCCCATCTAGGGGGGCGGCCAAGGGGGGGAGAGGGGGAAACTTGCCCCCCAAGCAAGGTGGGGCTCCCCCTCCCCAAACCCTAGGCGCCTTGGGCCCATGTGGGAGGGCGCACCAGCCCACCCGGGGCTGGTCCCCTCCCACACTTGGCCCATGCTGCCCTCCGGGGATGGTGGCCCCACTTGGTGGACCCCTGGGACCCTCCCGGTGGTCCCGGTACGTTACCGATAAAACCCAAAACTTTTCCGGTGACCAAAACAGGACTTCCCATATATAAATCTTTACCTCCGGACCATTCTGGAACTCCTCGTGACGTCCAGGATCTCATCCGGGACACCGAACAATATTTGGTAACCACATACAAACTTCCTTTATAACCCTAGCGCCATCGAACCTTAAGTGTGTAGACCCTATGGGTTCGGGAACCATGCAGACATGACCGAGACGTTCTCCGGTCAATAACCAACAGCGGGATCTGGATACCCATGTTGGCTCCCATATGTTCCACGATGATCTCATCGGATGAACCACGATGTCAAGGACTCAATCGATCCCGTATACAATTCCCTTTGTCTAACAATATTGTACTTGCCCGAGATTCGATTGTCGGTATACCGATACCTTGTTCAATCTCGTTACCGGCAAGTCTCTTTACTCGTTCCGTAACACATCATCCCGTGATCAACCCCTTGGTCACATTGTGCACATTATGATGATGTCCTACCGAGTGGGCCCAGAGATACCTCTTCGTTTACACGGAGTGACAAATCCTAGTCTCGATTCGTGCCAACCCAACAGACACTTTCGGAGATATCTGTAGTGCACCTTTATAGCCACTCAGTTATGTTGTGACGTTTGATACACCCAAAGCATTCCTACGGTATCTGGGAGTTGCACAATCTCGTGGTCTAAGGAAAAGATACTTGACATTAGAAAAGCTTTAGCATACGAACTACACGATCTTTGTGCTAGGCTTAGGATTGGGTCTTGTCCATCACATCATTCTTCCCGTTATCAACGACATCTAATGTCCATGGTCAGGAAACCGTAACCATCTATTGATCAACGAGCTAGTCAACTAGAGGCTTACTAGGGACATGGTGTTGTCTATGTATCCAGACATGTATCTGAGTTTTTTATCAATACAATTATAGCATGGATAATAAATGATTATCATAAACAAGGAAATATAATAATAATAACTAATTTATTATTGCCTCTAGGGCATATTTCCAACACCGCAATGGCATGGACGACCTCACCAAAACATGGCATGATATGGCAAGGAGAGAGATCTTGAAGAGGAGAATGGTAGCCTCGGCCGGTTCGTGTTCCAGTTCAGGTGATGTTTTCTCTGCTCCATATGGTGGCAATGTGGATGATTTCGGTGCGGGAGTTGGAACAAGCGACGGAGGTGGATTCCGTGGCGCCGATGAACTTCAATATGGACTCCATGGCGCGGAGTGAAGATCGACCCCCAAGATGATGCCGGACATGGGCGCAAACCTTTTGCATGCCCTCTTTTGCATAATGAACTTTGCTTTTATTTGCGCGCAAACTGTTTATGTCATTTGAATTTTAACTTTTGCCAAACCCTATGTCAGATGCGAGATTTGCAATTTTTCTGTTTGCGGGTCTTCGCGGTGGTGCCCGAACAGAACCCGCAGAAGCCGACCCATAAAAAAGCATATTCCACAAATATATTCTTTATGGATCTGTTTGGGGGGTCTGCATCTATGCCAGTCCGCGCCGGCCCGCAAAAATGGTTTTGCGCGAACTGCAAACGAGTTTTGCGGGCGGGCGGGATGCGGGGTCTGCTAGAGTTGCTCTTAGACACGCTCTAAGCTAGCAACTGCTTGCATATGGTCGGCGCGTGAAACTTGACCAGAATTCAAAGTTCTAGTTCTCGAGCGCCACGCAGCTACGGGCGGGCGGCTGCCGCGCTCTAGTTCTGAGCTCCCACACGCGGATCGACTATATATATTTCCTGCCGCCCGGGCGGAGCACCTGCGCTGCCACAGCAAACAAAGACAGCCTGTGAAGCAGCTACACATACAGGCAAACGTTCGTGAGTGAGCATGCCTACTCTGAACGGCGGGGGCGGGTCCTGCTCACAGGGCGTCGTGGTGTCCCTCATGTCGGCGCTCGTGTTCTGCGTCCTTGTCGCCACCGTCAGCGCCTGGAAGGCCTTCGCGTTCACAGGCCTGGCGCTGGCCGCCTTGGTCGCCCTCGAGTGCCTGGCGCCCGAGAGCTGGCGCGATGGGCGGAGGGGCGGCGCGGGCGCCGCCGCCGAGGGCGTGGCTTGGGCGGCATCCCGGCTCGGCGGGCTCGGGAAGACCGGGATCGAGTCGTATTAGACTATGTATAGCTTCTGTACCTATGTACGTATATGGTACATATTGTAACACAACCATTATATATAATGAGATAATCCACCCCTAGAGGGTTGTGCTGGTTCCCCAAAACTTATTGTCTTACATGGTATCACGCTAGGTTACGATCGCTTCCGCTTTTAAACCCTAATACCCGCACCGCCGCCGCAGCCACCGCCGCCTTCACCGCTGCCGCCGCGCCACCGATCGCGCCGCCGCCATGTCGAGCGCCGCCACCACCGGTTCCACTGCTGCGGGCTTCCTCCCGGCCTCTCTTGCGGCTCTGCTCAACCTCCCGCTCGATGCCGTCTCTGTTCCGGCTCCGATCGGGACAAGGAGCATCGGCTCCGTCTTCTCCACGCCGCCGGCGCCCTCGCTTGGGCGTGACCTCGTGGTCCACACCGCGGCGCCGCCGTCCGCTGCGGACTCCGCAGGCGTCGTCCCGCCGCTCCTGCCGCAAGCGGATCACACTGCCCCGCTGGCGGGGTTGGCGGCGTCCGCCCCGGCCGCGGGCCTTGCGGCGTCCGCACCGGCCGCGAGCTTTGCGGCGCCCGCCCTGGCTGCGGTCCCGCCTCCTCCCGCATCGGCTTCGGTGCCTCCGGCTGCCTCTATGGTGTTTGCACCCCAGGCAGCCTCCTCGATGGGATTGTCTTCGCCGCCGCCGTTTCACTTCGGTCATCTCATCACCATCAAGCTCTCCGCCGACAACTACATCTTCTGGCGTGCGCAGGTTCTCCCGCTCTTGGGGAGTCACTACCTGCTAGGCTACGTCGACGGATCGCTTCCCTGCCCACCCGCGCTGGTAGACAGCGTGCACGGTCCGGTCTACAATCCGGCCCATCGCGTCTGGACGGGGCAGGACCAGGCGAACCTCTCCTCCATCCAGGGGTCGCTCTCGCCGGCAGTTGCCGGCCTTGTTGTCTTCGCGAAGACGTCTCATGAGGCCTGGACCATCCTTGAGCGCACCTTTGCAGCGCAGTCCCAGGCTCGTGTCTCTGCACTCCGTCGTCAGCTTGGAGAGTGTCAGAAGCTTGACTCCACTGCCACTGAGTTCTACAACAAGGTCAAGGGCCTCGCCGACACATTGGCCTCCATTGGACAGCCCCTCACCGACTCCGAGTTCAACTCGTTTATTGTCAATGGTCTTGATGAGGAGTATGATGCCTTAGTCGAGATCATCAACGAGCGGGGCAACTCGACACCCATGCTGGCACACGAGGTTTTCTCTCGGCTCCTTCTCACTGAGCAACGGGTCGAGACTCGCCGCACCAGGGGCACTGGCTCCCTCTCGGCCAACGCCGCCACCAAGGGTGGCCGCTCTTCTTCATCACCCCGGTCTCCCTTGGGGCTGCCACCGTCGCCCGCCTCGGCCCCCCCACCTACTGCGACCTTACCGGGGGCTGGCGGTCCACGTGTGTGTCAGCTTTGTGGCCGCGATGGGCACTGGGCCTCCAAGTGTCATAAGCGCTTCCAGCGAAGCTTCCTTGGTCTTGGCAATGACGGCAAAGATACACGCAACAATGCCTGTCAGGTCGCCATGGCTGATCGTCCCGCGCCGCAGAAGCAACAGGGACACACTCAGTCCTACTCCATCGATCCACACTGGTACATGGACTCTGGGGCGACAGAGCATCTAACCAGCGAGATGGGGAAGCTTCACACTCGTGAACCCTATCATGGCTCCGACAAGATCCACACCGCCAATGGAGCAGGTATGCACATCTCTCATATTGGTCAAGCATCTCTTCTCACTAGACATGCCAATAGGAGTCTTCAGCTTCGCAATGTTCTTCGAGTTCCATCTGTGACCCGTAATCTTCTTTCAGTTCCTAAACTCACACGTGATAATAATGTGCTTTGTGAATTTCACCCTTTTGATCTTTTTATTAAGGATCGGGGCACGAGGGACATTCTTCTTAGTGGGCGGTTGTGCCAGGGCCTCTACCGTCTGGAGCATCCTGGTGTCGCTCGTGTTTTCAGTGGAGTTCGGGTCTCTCCGTCACAGTGGCATGCTCGTCTTGGTCACCCGGCCACACCTATTGTCCGTCATATTTTGCGTCGTCATGAGCTTCCTAGTTTGTCTAGTCATAAAGATGTAGCAGTGTGTGATGCTTGTCAGCAGGGGAAGAGTCATCAACTTCCTTTTTCGGAGTCCAGTCGTGAGGTGAAACATCCTTTAGAACTTGTGTTTTCAGATGTATGGGGTCCTGCTCAGACTTCTGTCAGTGGTCATAATTAATATATCAGTTTCGTTGATGCTTATAGTCGCTTTACCTGGCTTTACCTTATTAAACGCAAATCTGATGTGTTTGATATTTTTGTTCAGTTTCAAAAACATGTTGAACGTCTTCTCAAGCACAAAATTGTTCATGTCCAGTCAGACTGGGGGGGCGAGTATCGCAACCTCAACTCTTTCTTTCAATCGCTTGGGATAGCTCATCGTTTAGCATGTCCACATACACATCAGCAGAATGGTTCAGTCGAACGTAAGCATCGTCATATTGTTGAAGCTGGTCTTACTCTTTTGGCCCATGCATCTGTTCCGTTTCGGTTTTGGAGTGATGCTTTCACCACTGCATGCTTTCTCATCAACCGTACTCCTACTCGTGTTTTAAACATGAAGACTCCCATTGAGGTTCTCCTTAATGAACAACCTGATTATACCTTTCTCAAGGTATTTGGGTGTGCTTGCTGGCCGCATCTTCGTCCATATAACAAGCGCAAGCTTGAGTTTCGTTCTAAGAAGTGTGTTTTTCTTGGCTATAGCTCTCTTCATAAAGGTTACAAATGTCTTCATGTTCCCACTAATCGTGTCTATATATCTCGAGACGTCGTGTTTGATGAGCATGTTTTTCCCTTTGCCAACCTTCCTGTGTCCACTGTCGAACCACCATCCCTGCATTCATCCTCTGTTGCTTCTGACCAATTTGATGATGTTGCATACTCTCCTTTGCTATTACCTAACCATGGTGCAGGAACCGGACGTGGAGCTCGTTTGGAGCTGTTGGAGGATTCACCATCATCATCGTCGTCTTCTGGTGGGCACGTCGATCGCCCTATGTTGCATGGCATCGATTCGCGTGCCCATGCATGGTCACCCAACGAGCCCGTCGCGCCGAGCATCTCCACTGCTCGGTCCGTTTCGCCAGCGGCCGCCGAGTCGCCCGCGGCTCGGCCCGTCACGCCGTCTTCGCCTGCGGCTCGGCCCGCCACGCCGTCTTCGCCCGCGGCTCGGGTCCTCACGTCGCCTTCATCAGCGGATCGGCCCGCGACACCGGCCGCGCCACGGCCCACTATGCCGAGCTCGCCATCGGCCCGGTCTGTGATGCCGGAGTCGCCAGCTGCTTCGTCTGCTCTGCCGGTTTCGCCGGTGGGTCGGCCTTCTTCGCCAACCGAGTCCGAGGCTACCGTGACTGGCTCCTCGTCACCGGCTGACTCATCAACGTCGCCGTCCTCCAGCCCGTTGCAGGCTGCTCCGTCGACCTCGGTGGTTCCTGTGTCCCGACCACATACACGCAGTCGCAGTGGCATTTTCAAACCTAAGGAACGTAAGGATGGTACGGTTGCTTGGTTGGCTGCTTTTTGGCTGCTGCTGTTGCGGATCCATCTTCTGAGCCTCGCTCATATCAGGCTGCCCTGCGCATTCCACATTGGCGAGAGGCTATGGAGCAGGAGTTTCATGCTCTTCTTCGTAACAAGACATGGACTCTCGTTCCTCCACCACCACGGGTAAATGTTATTGACTCAAAATAGGTATTCAAAGTGAAGAAGCATTCGGATGGATCTATTGAGCGTTACAAAGCGCGACTTGTTGCTCGCGGTTTTCGGCAGCGTCATGGTCTTGACTATGAGGACACCTTCAGTCCTGTCGTCAAGCCTACCACTATTCGGCTTCTTCTCTCCATTGCTGTTTCTCGTGGTTGGTCACTTCGTCAACTTGATGTGCAGAATGCTTTTCTACATGGATTTTTGGAGGAAGAGGTTTATATGAAACAGCCGCCTGGTTTCTCTGATCCTGATCGTCCTGACTATATCTGTCGTCTTTCCAAAGCACTATATGGTTTGAAGCAAGCTCCTCGTGCCTGGCATGCCCGCCTTGCCTCTGCCCTTCGTGCTCATGGGTTTGTGCCGTCTACTGCTGACACTTCGTTATTTCTTCTACAGAAGCCAGAAGTCACTATGTATCTTTTGGTATATGTCGATGATATTATCCTTGTCAGCTCTTCTCAGTATGCTGCTGATGCTCTTGTCTGCTCTCTTGGTGCTGATTTTGCGGTCAAAGATCTTGGGAAGCTTCACTACTTTCTTGGAGTTGAGGTCACTTCTCGTGCTACTGGTCTTGTCCTTACGCAGAAGAAGTACTCCTTGGAGTTGTTACAGAGAGCTGGCATGCTGAAGTGCAAACCGACCACCACACCCATGTCGTCTACCGACAAGATAACAACTGTTGATGGTGAGCTTTTGTCTCCTGCGGATGCCACAGAGTACAGGAGCATTGTTGGTGGACTTTAGTACTTGACGATCACGAGAACAGATATCTCTTATGCTGTTAACAGGGTTTGTCAGTATCTTCAGGCTCCCAGAGATACTCATTGGGCTGCTGTTAAACGCATTCTTCGTTATGTTCAGTTCACCCTGACATTTGGTATGCATATTCGGCCGACTTCCTCTCGGGTCCTTTCGGCCTTCTCTGATGCAGATTGGGCTGGTAGCCCAGATGACAGGCGATCCACGGGGGGTTATGCAGTATTCTTTGGCTCTAATTTGATCGCCTGGAGTGCTCGGAAACAGGCTACTGTGTCACGTAGCAGTACTGAAGCTGAGTACAAGGCTGTGGCTAATGCTACTGCAGAGATTATTTGGGTGCAGTCTTTGCTTCAGGAGTTGGGTTTGTCTCAACCACAACCTCCTATTCTTTGGTGTGATAACATCGGTGCTACATACCTTTCTGCAAATCCAGTATTTCATGCCCGAATGAAACACATTGAAGTTGACTATCACTTTGTACGGGAACGTGTATCACAGAAGCAACTCCAGATCAAGTTTATCTCATCTAAGGATCAACTTGCAGACATCTTCACTAAGCCTTTACCGCTGCCACAGTTTGAGGCTTGTAGGCGCAATCTTACCCTTCTCAGTTCTTTAGAAAGTGGCTAAGATTGAGGGAGGGTGTTAGACTATGTATAGCTTCTGTACCTATGTACGTATATGGTACATATTGTAACACAACCATTATATATAATGAGATAAGCCACCCCTAGAGGGTTGTGCTGGTTCCCCAAAACTTATTGTCTTACAAGTCGCTGCCCACATTCGCGTACGCGTCCCGCCGCCCTGTGGCCGGTGGCGACCTCGAGTGCGGGGGCGCCCAAGCCCAGACGTGCTCCGTGTGCCTGGAAGATCTCGGCGACGGCGAGATGGTGCGGCAGCTGCCGACGTGCAAGCACCTCTTCCATGTCAGGTGCATTGACATGTGGCTGCACTCGCACACCACTTGCCCTCTCTGCCGTTGCGACCTCTCGCCACAGCGGACGTGTAACGGCAAGGTGACAGCTGTAGGGCTCGAACCGCCGGTTGCTTAGCCCCGTATACAGACAGGACAGTTTTGTGAACGTCAAATAAAGTTTGTTTAGGATTCGTGTTTCAGGCTGCCTGCCGGTGGTAGGTGGTACTACTAACATGTTTTGTCCTGTTCACAAGTGACCGATCCGACCCTTGAAATATAACGTGGGCCTTGGGCCATCTAACAATTTTGAAAACTTTGAAGGGGTCATGTTGGCTAAATGGCTAGGTGATCCGAAGTTTAGTAACATCTCGATTTGAAGGAAGAGTTGGACCTAAGGGTGTTTCTTTCATGGACGCGACTCGCTGGCGCACGGGCGCCCAATGGCAGCAGCGAGCGCGCACCTAGAAAAGAAAGGAGCGGCCCGCGCACGAGCAGGCAGCCGAAAAAGGAAGGCGCGCGACCAGGCAGCGCGAATCACAGGTGGATCGCGCACGCGCCCCCTGATCACACCTGCCCACCCCCCTCTCGCGCGCGCGCCCCGGTCATACCTGGTCCTTCCTCTAGCACGCGCCCCGCAAACCCCCTCTCCCTCCTCTCTTTTCTCTCTTTCTTGAGCAGCAAGTCCAGATCTTCTTCCTCCTTTCCTCCTCCTTTTCCTCCTTCCTCTTCCTTTTCCGTCCAGATCTGGAGAACCATGTTGCATCCATGGACCATGGTGTCTTGAAAAAAAAAGCAATATCAAAAGGTAACCACCGTCCTCCAAAACCTCTGCCCCTCCTCTGTTCATGATTTGACCAGGAATTTCAAAGAGAGTTCCCCCCTCATCGTGATTTGCCTAGAAAAAATCAAGTAACTCCCCCCTCCCACCCCCCTCTCTGGTAGGATTTCTAGGTGTGTGCAAAAAACTAAGGAACTAATGGTCCAATTTTAGGCAATTCTGTTGTGTTGATTAAGCAACTGCAAAAACAGTCCCTCCATGCTTGATCATGAACCCCACCCTCCTCCATGGTTATAAAAAATGAGCAACTGGTACTCCAATTTAGGCAATTCCAGTGTGTTCGTTGAGCAAATGCAAAAAAAGGAGGAGATATGAACAAAAAAAACTTTTGTCCCTGCTTGAGAGATCAATATGGTTTGTCTGTTCCTGATTTGCAAAACTAAGCATCTATGTGCATAATGTAAGAAAAAAGGGGGTGGGGGAGGGCTTTCCAAGCAACTCCCCTCTCTCATAAGGTTTACAGATGTTTGCAAAAAAAAAACGAGCAACTGATCCTCCTACTTTAGGCAACTCTATCGTGTTCCTTTAACAACTGCGGAACATAGGGGGGGGGGTATGAACAAAAAAAAACTTTGTCCCTGCTTGAGAGATCGAGAGGGATTGTTCTTTTCCTGATTTGCAAAACTGAGCAACTTTGTGCATTATGTAAGAAAAGGAGAAACAATTTCCAAGCAAACTTCCCCCTCTCATAGGGTTTGCATAATGTTTGTAGAAAAAACTGAGCAACTACCATTCCAAATTAGGCAAAAAATCTATTGCATTCATTCTCTAGGAACACAGAGATACACACATAGATAAAAAAACAAAAAAGGTGTGCATCAGGATGTTTGCATTCATCAAACTGCCAGTGTTCTACATACAGTTCTCAATGATCCATAAAAGCACAGTAAAAACTGAAAAATATATCATTCACACGAAAGCATTTCAAACCTAGTTCAATATATATGCATCTCCTCTCACAAAAACAAGATATGAAAAGTAATAGCGTTTCATAGAAGATCTGCCTTATCTACACAAATCTACTACTAAAAGATGAAAAAGGTCTTCTGCCCACACTTAGATCTGCCTAACATATGTTCATTTTTCCCCCACTGCAAAAAATTATTTGTCGCCTCCTGCTGAAGGACAACGAAAACACACGTGTCATACAATTGTACACATATTGTGTGCTGGTGGTAACAGAAACAACAAAATGTATGACCAAAAAAATTGAATTTGTATGAAAAATAACACAAAAGTTGCCTCTGTTTATCTTTACAATTGCCTAAAAAATCTATATGGTTGCCCTGTTTTAATCTAGTACTGCTTTTACCTCAATTTCTCCTCCCAACAAAAAAATATGTTTATATTTGCTGTGTTATTGACAAGAAAAAAATTGTATCTGCAGGGTCAGCTGATAAAAAAAAACGGAGAGGGACAAGAAGAAGAAAAAAATATGATTGATCTCAATGAACCACTGGTTGACATAGAGTCTGTCAACATTTCGGTTGAGTTGGGTGCGTTGTTCTTAAATACAGCCTATGATCAGCAGGATATCCATTTGGAAGAGGGGGTTGGTGAGTCCCCAGACCCCGACATTGGCTCTAATAATGATCATGTTCCGACCACCCATGTCGCAGCTCCCAAAGCTGTAGTTGGTCCTGCTAATGCTACAGTTGATGATGCACCTGACTTGGAAGATGAAGAAGTAGGGTCGCAGCCGCAACTGCCCTATGTTGGTATGCACTTTGACATGCCAGTGGGGGCAAGAGTATGTTGGGAAACATAGCATGCAATTTCAAAAAAAATCCTACGCACACGCAAGATCTATCTAGGAGATGCATAGCAACGAGAGGGGGAGAGTGTGTGTCCACGTACCCTCGTAGACCGAAAGCGGAAGCGTTTGCTTAACGTGGTTGATGTAGTCGAACGTCTTCTCGTCCCGACCGATCGAGTACCGAACGTACGACACCTCCGAGTTCTGCACACGTTCAGCGCGATGCATCCCTCAAGCTCCTGATCCAGTAGAGGGTCGAGGAAGTAGATGAGTTCCGTCAACACGACGGCATGGTGACGGTGATGGTGATGTGATGCACGCAGGGCTTCGCCTAAGCACCGTGAGAATATGACCAGAGGTGTAAACTGTGGAGGGGGGCACCGCACACGGCTTGGAGCAATTGATGTGTTCTCTAGGGGAGCCCCCCCGTATATAAAGGAGGGAGGGAGAGGATGCTGGCCCTAGGCGCGCCCCAAGTGGGAGGAGTCCCACTTTGGCTCCTAGTAGGATTCGCCTCCCTTTCCTTTTACCAGAGGGGGAAAGGGGGAAGGAGAGGGAGTAAGAGAAGAAAGGGGGGCGCCACCCCCTCCCCAAGTCCAATTCGGACTCCTCCCTTGTGGGGGGCGCGCCAGCCCCTTGTGGGCTGGTTTGCTTCCCTCCTATGGCCCATATGGCCCATATCTTTCCCGGGGGGTTCCGGTAACCCCTCTGGTACTCCGGTATGTACCCGAATCATTCCGGAACACTTCTGGTGTCCAAATACCACCTTCCAATATATCAATCTTTACCTCTCGACCATTTCGAGACTCCTCGTCATGTTCGTGATCTCATCCGAGACTCCGAACTACCTTTGGTCACCAAAACACATAACTCATATAATACAAATCGTCATTGAACGTTAAGCGTGCGGACCCTACGGGTTTGAGAACTATGTAGACATGACCGAGACACCTCTCCGGTCAATAACCAATAGCAGAACCTGGATGCTCATATTGGTTCCCACATATTCTACGAAGATCTTTATCGGTCGAACTGCTATGTCAACATACGTTATTCCCTTTGTCATCGGTATGTTACTTGCCCGAGATTCGATCGTCGGTATCTTCGTACCTAGTTCAATCTCATTACCGGCAAGTCTCTTTACTCGTTCCGTAATGCATAATCCCATAACTAACTCATTAGTCACATTGCTTGCAAGGCTTCATATGATGTGCAATACTGAGAGGGGCCAGAGATACCTCTCCGATACTCGGAGTGACAAATCCTAATCTCGATCTATGCCAACCCAACAAACACCTTCGAAGATACCTGCAGAGAATCTTTATAATCACCCAGTTACGTTGTGACGTTTGATAGCACACAAGGCATTCCTCCGGTGTCCGGGAGTTGCATAATCTCATAGTCGGAGGAATATGTATTTGACATGAAGAAGGCAATAGCAATAAAACTGAACTATCATTATGCTAAGCTAACAGATGGGTCTTGTCCATCACATCATTCCCTAATGATTTGATCCCGTTCATAAAATGAAAACACATGTCCATGGCTAGGAAACTTAACCATCTTTGATCAACGAGCTAGTCTAGTAGAGGCATACTAGGGACACGGTGTTTTGTCTATGTATTCACACATGTATCAAGTTTTCGGTTAATACAATTCTAGCATGAATAATAAACATTTATCCTGAATAAGGAAATATAAAATAACAACTTTATTATTGCCTCTAGGGAATATTTCCATTAGTCTCCCACTTGCACTCGAGTCAATAATCTAGATTACATTGTAATGAATCTAACACCCATGGAGTCTTGGTGTTGATCATGTTTTGCTCGTGGAAGAGGCTTAGCCAATGGGTCTGCCACATTCAGATCTATATGTATTTTGCAAATCTCTATGTCTCCTTCCTTGACCAAATCTCGGATGCAGTTGAAGCGTCTCTTGATGTGTTTGGTCTTTTTGTAAAATCTGGATTCCTTCGCCAAGGCAATTGCTCCAATATTGTCACAAAAGATTTTCATTGGACCCAATGCACTAGGTATTACACCTAGATCGGATATGAACTTCTTCATCCAGATTCCTTCATTTGCTGCTTCCGAAGCAGCTATGTACTCCGCTTCACACGTAGATCCTGTCGTATTTCGGGTTCCGCAAACCCTTGAGAGGTTCGAACTTTGGGTGCGTGCGGAGGCCGTTGTGGGATCCATTCCCGCCAACATTTAGGAAGAGGACCAAGGCCACTATAAATAGGACCTAGCCACCACCATAGAGAGGGAAGAATCCGGATCCATCGAATCCACTCCACCCACACCATATCACCAGCTCGCTTGAGCTCAAGAACACCTCACCTCCTGAGGTTGTTCAACCACTGTACTAGTTCTTCCTCAGCCCCTCAAGGCAAATCTACCACAAAGCAGGAGTAGGGTTTTACACCGCAAGGTGGCCCGAACCTGGGTAAACTGTTGTGTCTTTCCTTTCCTTCGAGCTCGACGCGCTAGGCTATGAGGTTTCAGGAGATATCAGGCTGGGTAGGTTGAGGTAGGAGACAACAAGTACACCCTATCCTGAGTAAAGTGGTCTTCGCGTGCAAAAGCCCCTAGTCGTGACGCTGCGGTGGGCTCGGCGATGACCTCCGTCCTGCCGTCCTGGCGGTCTTGGTCTTTTTGCACCAAAATGGAAACCTTTGGCTGATTCCTCGGGACTCCGCGCCTTATGCTTGCCTCCCTTGCACCGAAGAGGAAAATGGAATGTTGCACCCGCTGGCGCCCACCTGGCGCCTGCCTGGCCTTGATCGTCATGGCTCATGTCAGCTGAGGTGCACCTTGCATAGAAATCTCCGCTCCTCGGGAGCAAGTCTGAGGAGATCGATCCCCTTGGAGGTCTTGGTCCTGTCCGCCTCACGAGGCTTGGCCCCTCACGAGGGTCTTGAGTTGTTGACACCGAAGTTGGGCTGTACCAGGCCGTCGATGGAGCCACGCAGTGGGCCGCAGGCAGGCAAGTCTGGGTACCCTCGTATCCAGAACGCCGACAGTAGCCCCCGGGCACAAGGCGTGCTCAGACTTGGCTTTTAGGCGAAGCCAAAGGGCAAGTGTGGAGCGCCGCTGGCCCTAAACGCCTACGGCCTTGAATGATACGTGACCATTGATGGGACGTGGGCGTCTCCACTTCCCCACGCTGCCTCGACAACCGTTCGACTTGACGAGTTGATCCTGCATGCAGAAGATCATCATTACACGGGATCATGGAGGACGGCTGTTTGCCTCCCTCTGACTATAAATGAGGGGAGGGGCAGAGCCCCCCTCGCTCATCTTTTCCCCCGTCTTCTCGCTTCTCGCCCCTCCTTCTCCTCCTCCTCCTTGCTGCAACATACATGGCTCCGACAAGGAGATTCTCGGCCGCTGAGAAGGAGAAGGCTCCTAAGGAGGGACCAGCTTCTCCATCACCCAAGATGGGTCGCGGCCGGCCTCGCAAGTACGCCGCAACCTCGGCGGTGGCCCCCAAGGGGCGCGGGCGCGTTTCTTCAGGGGCCGACGTCTCCCTTGGTGCTCATGGCGGAGCTTCTTCTCGCGGCGGGGGCCACCGGCCATGGGGCAGCCCCCGCAACGAAGGGAGGCATGCCATGGCCATTCGCCCTCCTCGGCTGCGCTTCTCCTCAATCGATGTGCTCCCGGATTTCGTGGTGTGGTCGAAGAGGCCCGCCGGCACTTCGTTCCGGCTTCCGCGCTTCTTCATCGGTGAGCTACCGACCTCGGGGCTCGACGGCCTCCGGCTGTAGGCCGACGGCTGCTGCAGCCGGGACTCGTGGGTGGGGACTGAGGTCGCCGCCGCGGGCAGCGTGGTCCTGACCCGCGGCTAGCAGCCATTCACCCGCGCACAAGGCTTGAGCGGGAGGTGCACCCTCCACTTCAAGTACGACGGCCTGGCGACCCTCTTCGTGAGGGTGCTTAGGGAAGACGGCCGCCGCGCAGGGTGCTGCCCAGAAGACGGCAGCGACGATGAGGTTGGCCTTGACGTCATCCGCGCCGGCGACGAGGGTGAGCTTGGCCTTGACGACGGCCACTCCTCCTCCCACAGCGACAGCTCTTCCTCGGATGAGAGCTTGAGCAGCGATGACTACGACCAGCCTCCGCACCACCGAGCTCGGATCGAGGGAGGTAGCGGGTCGTCTCGCCGCCACACCCCGGTGAAGCAGGAGGAAGGTCCAGTCTGACCTTGGGTCTGCCGAACTTGGCCTCAAGACTAGCTGCGGCCTGGCGAGCCGCTTTTGTTTAACCTTTCCTTTCTTCTGCAATTTTAAAAAAGTAGGGTGCCCCTCTGGGGTGTGTAATGAACTATGGCAGTTATGACTCTTTGCTATGCTTATTATCTTAATGTTGTGCTGTGATGTCTGTATTACGGGTAGGCAAGGGTAGGGTAACTTAGCTTGACATGTTTGCGGTAGCTTCCTACTCATGAGGGGTAGACCCTTGACACCTGGCGAAGCCCCCATTCCTGGTGGCTCAGGGGCCACTGGTCTCAGGAGGTATTTCAGGCCTTGGGAGACGCCGTAGGTCTGCTACAGAGTTGTTTAGAGAAAAAGAAAACCTGTCAAGCACCTCATTCCTCTTTGCGTGAGCCCCCTGGCGTAGGTTTAGCTGTGGCTTAGTGCACCGCATTGCGCTGCCCGAGGGGCACAAATATGAAAGGGCACTGATGCCTATGAGCTTGATCGAGGGCTCCTTGCGAGGATTGTAAAGCCAAAGCACTGGGCAATGGGGTTCGGTGAGGCGTGCTTGTGCGAGGGCGCACTCGGCCTGTGCGCACACACCTACCTAGCCCCCACGCACAAGGTGCGCGAGGAAGAGGAATGGACAACTGTCTCCCTTTCCTGGCCCAGGCTGAAAACGAGGGAAACGAGAGGAGAGGAAATCCAACTTGGCGAACCAAAGCACGAAAACACCAACTCCATTGAAGATCACAAAAGACTGTGAGACAACTTCGGAAAGCAAATGAACAGCCGTGTCCGGAACCTAGTCTAGTCTTCTCACCAGCGTGGAGCTAAGTGCTGCCACTAGGACATGGGAGCGAGCCCCCGTGAGGCCCTAGGGCGGCTCTCAGGAGACTCCGGAGCGTGTACAACCCCACACATTATTACGTGAGAGTGTCACGAGCGGAGACCTTCACAGGTCAGAGCCTTGCTTCATGGGTAGAACTTTTGGAGGTGTTGGATGGTCCAGGCATTCTGGATGGGGATCCCGTCATGTGTCTCCAGGCGCGTGGTGCCAGGCCTGGAGACACGGGCAATCTTAAACAGTCCCTCCCACATGGTAGAGAGCTTGTGCAGCCCCTCCCTGGAGAGCACCCGCCTCAGGACGAGATCGCCCACCTCCAACATCCTGGGGCGGACGTTGCGGCAGTGGTACCACCGCAGCGCCTGCTGGTACCTTGCCGCTCGGAGCGAGGCTCGACGGCGGCATTCCTCCTCCAGCACGAGATTCATCCCCCATGTGGCATCCTGACGTGCCTCGTCGAACACCAGGACCCGCATGGAGCGATGCCTGACCTCGTGTGGGAGAACCGCTTCAACTCCGTAGACGAGGAAGAATGGCGTCTCGCCCGTCGGCCTGGTCACGGTGGTGCGGATGCACCATAGCACGGATTGGAGCTCGTCGAGCCAGCCCCTGCCGTAGGCCTCGAGCTTCTTCTTGAAGGTCCTTGCCTTGAGGCCTCTCAAGACTTCTGCGTTGGCGCGCTTGGCCTGGCCGTTGCCCCTAGGGTACACCACTGGGGCGTAGCATATCTGTGTTCCAAGTTTAGCACAATATGTTTTGAAAAGGTTGCTAGTGAACTGTTAGCCATTTGTCGGTGATTATGCGGTTAGGAACCCCGAACCGACTCACGAGGCCCTTGATGAACTTGACAGCCGATCCGGCTGGGATGGTGCGGACGGCTTCTACTTCAGCCCACTTGGTGAACTTATCGATGTTTATGTAGAGGTAGCGGTAGCCCCCTGACGCTCGAGGAAATGACCCCAAGATGTCCAGCCCCCAGACCGTGAACGACCATGTGAGCGGGATAGTCTGGAGGCCCTTGATACGTCTCCAACGTATCTATAATTTTTGATTGCTCCATGCTACTTTATCTATTGTTTTGGACTATAATGGGCTTTATTTTCCACTTTTATATTATTTTTGGGACTAACCTATTAACCGGAGGCCCAGCCCAGAATTGCTATTTTTTTTGCCTATTTCAGTGTTTCGAAGAAACGGAATATCAAACGGAGTCCAAACGGAATGAAACCTTCGGAAACGTGATCTTCTCACCGAACGTGATCCAGGAGCTTGGACCCTACTCCAAGGAGTGCCAGAGGCGGTCACGAGGGTGGGGGGCGCGCCCTTCCCCCTTGGGCGCCCCCTACCTCGTGGGCCCCCTGACGCTCCACCGACGTACTCCTTCCTCCTATATATACCTACGTACCCCCAACAGATCAGGGACAGAGCCAAAAACCTAATTCCACCGCCGTAACTTCCTGTATCCACGAGATCCCATCTTGGGGCCTGTTCCGGAGCTCCGTCGGAGGGGGCATCCACCACGGAGGGCTTCTACATCATCACCATAGCCCCTCCAATGAAGTGTGAGTAGTTTACTTCAGACCTTCGGGTCCATAGTTAGTAGCTGGATGGCTTCTTCTCTCTTTTTGGATCTCAATACAATGTTCTCCCCCTCTCTCATGGAGATCTATTCGATGTAATCTTCTTTTTGCGGTGTGTTTGTTGAGACCGATGAATTGTGGGTTTATGATCCACCTTATCTATGGAAAATATTTGATTCTTCTCTGAATTCTTTTATGTATGATTAAGTTATCTTTGCAAGTCTCTTCGAATTATCCGTTTGGTTTGGCCAACTAGATTGGTAGTTCTTGCAATGGGAGAAGTGCTTAGCTTTGGGTTCAATCTTGCGGTGACCTTACCCAGTGACAGAAAGGGTTGCAAGGCACGTATTGTATTGTTGCCATCGAGGATAACAAGATGGGGTATTTATCATATTGCATGAATTTATTCCTCTACATCATGTCATCTTGCTTAAGGCGTTACTCTGTTTTTAACTTAATACTCTAGATGCATGCTGGATAGCGGTCGATGAGTGGAGTAATAGTAGTAGATGCAGAATCGTTTCGGTCTACTTGTCATGGACGTGATGCCTATATACATGATCATTGCCTGGATAACCTCATAACTATGCTCAATTCTGTCAATTCCTCAACAGTAATTTGTTCACCCACCGTAGAATACTTATGCTCTTGAGAGAAGCCACTAGTGAAACCTATGGCCCCCGGGTCTATTCTCATCATATCAATCTCCATCACTTTATTTACTTGCTTTTGCTTTTACTTTTTACTTTGCATCTTTATACCAAAAATACCAAAAATATTATCTCTATCACATCTCACCCTCGTAAGTGACTGTGAAGGGATTGACAACCCCTAAGCGTTGGTTGCGAGTAGCTATCATTTTGTGCAGGTACGAGGGACTTGCGCGTGGTCTCCTACTAGATTGATACCTTGGTTCTCAAAAACTGAGGGAAATACTTACGCTACTGTGCTGCATCATCCTCTCCTCTTCAGGGAAATCCAATGCAAGCTCGAGACATAGCAAGAAGAATTTCGGGCGCCGTTGCCGGGGAGGCTTACGCAAAAGTCAACATACCAAGTACCCATCACAATCCCTATCTCTCGCATTACATTATTTGCCATTTGCCTCTCGTTTTCCTCTTCCCCACTTCACCTTTGCCGTTTTATTCGCCCTCTCTTTCCCAATCTCCTCCTCTTTTTCCCTTTGCCTTTTGTTTGCTCGTGTGTTAGTTTGCTTGTTCGTCATGATGGCTCAAGATGCCACCAAATTGTGTGACTTCACCAATACCAATAATAATGATTTCCTTAGCACTCCGATTGCTCCTCTTGCCAATACCGAATCTTGTGAAATCAATACTGCTTTGTTGAATCTTGTTATGAAAGATTAATTCGCCGGCCTTCCTGGCGAAGATGCCGCTACTCATCTGAATGGCTTCGTTGATTTATGTGATATGCAAAAGAAAAAGGATGTCGATAATGATGTCGTTAAATTGAAGCTATTTCCTTTTTCGCTTAGAGATCGTGCTAAAGCGTGGTTCTCATCTTTGCCTAAAAATAGTATTGATTCTTGGAACAAGTGCAAAGATGCTTTTATCTCTAAGTATTTTCCTCCCGCTAAGATTATCTCTCTTAGGAACGATATTATAAATTTTAAGCAACTTGATCATGAACATGTTGCACAAGCTTGGGAGAGAATGAAATTAATGCTACGCAATTGTCCTACTCATGGTTTGAACTTATGGATGATTATTCAAAAAAATTATGCTGGATTGAATTTTGCTTCTAGAAATCTTTTAGATTCGGCCGCGGGAGGCACTTTTATGGAAATCACTTTAGGAGATGCTACTAAACTCCTAGATAATATTATGGTTAATTATTCTCAATGGCATACTAAAAGATCTACTAATAAAAAAGTGCATGCTATAGAAGAAATCAATGTTTTGAGTGGAAAGATGGATGAACTTATGAATTTATTTGCTAAGAGTGTTTCTTCTGATCCCAATAATATGCCTTTATCTACCTTGATTGAGAATAATAATGAATCTATGGATGTGAATTTTGTTGGTAGGAATAATTTTGGAAACAACGCGTATAGAGGGAATTTTAATCCTAGGCCTTATCCTAGTAATCCTTCTAATAATTATGGAAATTCCTACAACAACTCTTATAGAAATTTTAATAAGATGCCCTCTGAATTTGAGAGTAGTGTTAGAGAGTTTATGAATTGACAAAAGAATTTTAATGCTTTGCTTGAAGAGAAATTACTTAAAGTTGATGATTTGGCTAGGAACGTTGATAGAATTTCTCTTGATGTTGACTCTTGAAAGCTTAGATCTATTCCTCCTAAGCATGATATCAATGAGTCTCTCAAAGCTATGAGAATTTCCATTGATGAGTGCAAAGAAAGAACCGCTAGGATGCGTGCTTCCAAAGATGCCTTTATTAAGGCGTGTTCTTCTAATTCCTATGAAAATCAAGATGAAGATCTAAAAGTTATTGATGTGTCCCCTATTAAATCTTTGTTTTGCAATATGAATCTTGATGAAACTGAATATGATCTTCCTATACCTAGAAGGCGTTCTAAGAATTCAGAGTTTTTAGATCTTAATGATGAAATTGATAAAAGTGGGATTGAAAGAAATAGAAATCTAGATGTTGCTAAACCCACTATATTGGATCTCAAGGAATTTAATTATGAAAATTGCTCTTTAATTGATTGTATTTCCTTTTTGCAATCCGTGCTAAATTCTCCTCATGCTTATAGTCAAAATAAGGCTTTTACCGAACACATATTGTTGATGCCTTGATGCAATCTTATGAAGAAAAGCTTGAGTTGAAAATTTCTATCCCTAGGAAACTCCATGATGAGTGGGAACCTACTATTAAAATTAAAATTAAAAATTATGAGTTTCATGCTTTGTGTGATTTGGGTGCTAGTGTCTCTACTATTCCCAAAACTTTGTATGATTTGCTAGATTTTTGTGATTTTGATGATTGCTCTCTAAACTTGCATCTTGCGGATTCCACTATTAAAAAGCCTATGGGAAGAATTAATGATGTTCTTATTGTTGCAAATAGGAATTATGTGCCCGTAGATTTTATCGTTCTCGATATAGATTGCAATCCTTCATGTCCTATTATTCTTGGTAGACCTTTCCTTAGAACGATTGGTGCAATTATTGATATGAAGGAAGGAAATATTAGATTCCAATTCCCTTTAAAGAAAGGCATGGAACACTTTCCTAGAAAGAAAATAAAATTACCATATGAATCTATCATGAGAGACACTTATGGATTGCCTACCAAAGATGACAATACCTAGATCTATCCTTGCTTTTATGCTTAGCTAGGGGCGTTAAACGATAGCGCTTGTTGGGAGGCAACCCAATTTTATTTTGTGTTTTTTGTTTTTGGTTCTGTTTACGAATAAATAATCCATCTAGCCTCTGTTTATATGTGGTTTTATGTTTTAATTAGTGTTTGTGCCAAGTAGGACCTATAGGATAACTTACGATGATAGTTGATTTGATTCTGCTGAAAAACAGAAACTTTGCGCTCACGAGAAAAAATTCAGTAAATCACAGGAACGAGATTTTGCATTGATTCTTTTTGATGCTATTCAATAAACAAATTTTATAGTGCGTACTATTTTGGTTGGAATTTTTAGAGTTCCATAAGTTTGCGTTAGTTACAGATTACTACAGACTGTTCTGTTTTTGACAGATTCTGTTTTGCGTGTGTTGTTTGCTTATTTTGATGCATCTATGGCTAATAAATTAGTTTATAAACCATAAGGAAGTTGTAATACAGTATGTTTAACACCAATATAAATAAAAAATGAGTTCATTACAGTATCTTGAAGTAGTCTTTTGTTTTCTTTCACTAACGGAGCTCACGAGATTTCTATTGAGTTTTGTGTTGTGAAGTTTTCAAGTTTTGGGTGAATTCTTTTGATGGATTATGGAACAAGGAGTGGCAAGAGCCTAAGCTTGGGGATGCCCATGGCACGCCCAAGATAATCCAAGGACACCAAAAAGTCAAAGCTTTGGGATGCCCCGAAAGGCATCCCCTCTTTCGTCCACTTCCATCGGTAATTTACTTGGAGCTATATTTTTATTCACCAACATGATATGTGTTTTGCTTGGAGCGTCTTGTATTATTTGAGTCTTTGCTTGTTAGTTTACCACAATCATCCTTGATGTACACACCTTTTGAGAGAGCCATATATGAATTTAAATTTGATAGAATACTCTATGTGCTTCACTTATATCTTTTGAGCTTGATAGTTGCTCATAGTGCTTCACTTATATCTTTTTGAGTGTGATAATTTTTTGCTCTAGTACTTTACTTAGATCTTTTAGAGCATGGTGGTGGATTTGTTTTAAAGAAACTTGATCTCTCATGCTTCACTTAGATTATTTTGAGAGTCGTTAATAGCATGGTAATTTGCTTAATGTTAATATACTTGGTGTTCAAGATATGTGAAACTTTCTTTTGAGTGCGTTGAATACTAAGATAAGTTTGATGGTTGATAATTGTTTTTAGATATGGAGGTAATAATATCAAAGTCATGCTAGTTGAGTAGTTGTGAATTTGAGAAATACTTGTGTTGAAGTTGGTAAATCCCGTAGCATGCACGTATGGTTAAAGTTGTGTAACAAATTTGAAGCAGGAAGTGTACCTGGCTTGTGCATCCTTATGAGTGGCGGTTGGGGATGAGCGATGGTCTTTTCCTACCAATCTATCCCCCTAGGAGCATGCGCGTAGTACTTGATTTTTGATGACTTCTAAATTTTTGCAATAAGTATATGAGTTCTTTTGACTAATGTTGAGTCCATGGATTATACGCACTTTTACCTTTCCGCCATTGCTAGCCTCTTCGGTACCGTGCATTGCCCTTTCTCACATTGAGAGTTGGCGCAAACTTCGCCGGTGCATCCAAACTCCGTGATACTATACACTCTATCACACATAAACCTCCCTATATCTTTCTGAAAACAGCCACCATACCTACCTATTATGGCATTTCCATAGCCATTCCGAGATATATTGCCATGCAACTTTCTACCGTTCTGTTCATCATTATTATGACATACATTACTTTTGTCATATTGCCATTGCATGATCATGTAGTTGACGTCGTATTTGTGGCAAAGCCACCATGCATTATTTTTCATACATGTCACTCTTGATTCATTGCACCATCCCGGTACACCGCCGGAGGCATTCATATAGAGTCATACCTTGTTCTAGTTTCGAGTTGTAATCCTCATGTTGTAATCAATAGAAGTGTGATGATCATAATTATTAGAGAATTGCCCAAATAAAAAAAGAGAAAGGCCAAAATAAAAAAAAAGGAGGCCCAAGAAAAAGAAAAAAAGAAAAGGGCAATGCTACAATCTCTTTTTCCACACTTGTGCTTCAAAGTAGCACCATGTTCTTCATGTAGTGAGTCTCATATATTGTGCTTCAAAGTAGCACCATGTTTTTTCATATAGTGAGTCTCATAAGTTGTCTTTTTCATACTAGTGGGAATTTTTCATTATAGAACTTGGCTTGTATATTCCTACGATGGGCTTCCTCAAATGCCCTAGGTCTTCATGAGCAAACAAGTTGGATGCACACCCACTAGTTTTCTTTTGTTGAGCATTGATAGCTCTAGTGCATCCGTTGCATGGCAATCCCTACTCCTCATGTTGACATCAATTGATGGGCATCTCCATAGCCCGTTGATTATCCTCGTCAATGTGAGACTTTCTTTTTTTTGTCTTCTTCACACAATCCCCATCATCATATTCTATTCCACCCATAGTGCTATATCCATGGCTCACACTCATGTATTGCGTGAAGGTTGAAAAAGTTTGAGATTATTTAAGTATGAAACAATTGTTTGGCTTGTCATCGGGGGTATAGAAGTTGGGAACATCTTTGTGTGACGAAAATGAAGCATAGCCTAACTATATGATTTTGTAGGGATGAACTTTCTTTGGCCATGTTATTTTGAGATGACATAATTATTTTGATTAGTGTGCTTGAAGTATTATTATTTTTATGTCAATATAAACTTTTGTCTTGAATCTTTTGGATCTGAATATTCATATCACAATTAAGAAGATTTACATTGAAATTATGCCAAAGTATCACTCCGCAGAAAAAATTCTCTTTTTATCATTTACCTACTCGAGGACGATCAGGAATTAAGCTTGGGGATGCCTGATACGTCTCCAACGTATCTATAATTTTTGATTGCTCCATGCTACTTTATCTATTGTTTTGGACTATAATTGGCTTTATTTTCCACTTTTATATTATTTTTGGAACTAACCTATTAACCAGAGGCCCAGCCCAGAATTGTTGTTTTTTGCCTATTTCAGTGTTTCGAAGAAACGGAATATCAAACGGAGTCCAAACGGAATGAAACCTTCGGAAACGTGATATTCTCACCGAACGTGATCCAGGAGACTTGGACCCTACTCCAAGGAGTGCCAGAGGCGGTCACGAGGGTGGGGGGCGCGCCCTTCCCCCCTGGGCGCACCCCCTACCTCGTGGGCCCCCTGACGCTCCACCGACGTACTCCTTCCTCCTATATATACCTACGTACCCCCAACAGATCGGGGACAGAGCCAAAAACCTAATTCCACCGCCGTAACTTCCTGTATCCACGAGATCCCATCTTGGGGCCTATTCCGGAGCTCCGCCGGAGGGGGCATCCACCATGGAGGGCTTCTACATCATCACCATAGCCCCTCCGATGAAGTGTGAGTAGTTTACTTCAGACCTTCGGGTCCATAGTTAGTAGCTAGATGGCTTCTTCTCTCTTTTTGGATCTCAATACAATGTTCTCCCCCTCTCTCGTGGAGATCTATTCGATGTAATCTTCTTTTTGCGGTGTGTTTGTTGAGACCGATGAATTGTGGGTTTATGATCCACCTTATCTATGGAAAATATTTGATTCTTCTCTGAATTCTTTTATGTATGATTAAGTTATCTTTGCAAGTCTCTTCGAATTATCCCTTTGGTTTGGCCAACTAGATTGGTAGTTCTTGCAATGGGAGAAGTGCTTAGCTTTGGGTTCAATCTTGCCTTGACCTTACCCAATGACAGAAAGGGTTGCAAGGCACGTATTTTATTGTTGCCATCGAGGATAACAAGATGGGGTATTTATCATATTGCATGAATTTATTCCTCTACATCATGTCATCTTGCTTAAGGCGTTACTCTGTTTTTAACTTAACACTCTAGATGCATGCTGGATAGCGGTCGATGAGTGGAGTAATAGTAGTAGATGCATAATTGTTTCGGTCTACTTGTCACAGACGTGATGCCTATATACATGATCATTGCCTGGATAACCTCATAACTATGCTCAATTCTGTCAATTGCTCAACAGTAATTTGTTCACCCACCGTAGAATACTTATGCTCTTGAGAGAAGCCACTAGTGAAACCTATGGCCCCCGGGTCTATTCTCATCATATCAATCTCCATCACTTTATTTACTTGCTTTTGCTTTTACTTTTTTACTTTGCATCTTTATACCAAAAATATTATCTCTATCAGATCTCACCCTCGTAAGTGACCATGAAGGGATTGACAACCCCTAAGCGTTGGTTGCGAGTAGCTATCATTTTGTGCAGGCACAAGGGACTTGCGCGTGGTCTCCTACTGGATTGATACCTTGGTTCTCAAAAACTGAGGGAAATACTTACGCTACTGTGCTGCATCATCCTCTCCTCTTCGGTTGAAATCCAACGCAAGCTCGAGACGTAGCAGCCATGCGCAGGCTGGTGGATCTGCTTGGCGTGGAACTGGCAGGCTTCGCATGAACACACCAGCTCGATGGCGTCATTGAGTGCCGTGGGCCAATAGAACCCACTGCGGAACGCCTTGCCCACGAGGGTGCGGGATGAAGAGTGATGTCCGCAGTCCCTACCATGTATGTCTGTCAGCAGCTCAAGTCCCTGCTCCCTGGAGATGCATCATAAAGAAATGTCATCAGGACTTTTGTGGTACAGCTCACCGTCCCTGATGTAGTACGCGGTGTCCTGACGAGCCACGTGTTCGGCATCCTCCTCTTTCTTTGTCAAGGTCCCCTGAAGTAGGTACGTCTTGAATTCCTTGGTCCAGCACCCCTCCCGAGGCTCGAGCGCGAGGATCAGGCGGGCCCCTGAGGATGGGCCGCATGCCGGGGCGCCTGTTGCTGGTGCTTGGGGTAGGTCCTCCTGAGGTGGTGCTGGTGCCGCAGTGGGGGGAGCCACTGACGGCTTGAAGAGTTGTTCTACGAACACTCCTAGCTCCTGAGGTAACCGTCTGGATGCCCTCTTGGCGATGTCGTCTGCCTCCTTGTTTGTGCCTCACGGCACGTGCTGCAATTCCAAGCCCAAGAATTGTTTCTCCATCCTGCGTATCTCTTCCATGTATGCTTCCATGTGCTCGTCCTTGGGGACATACTGTTTGTTGGAGAAGTTGATGAGGAGCTGGGAATCGCCCCTGATGGTGAGGCGCTTCACCCTTAGGGCTAGCGAGTAGGCCTTCGTATTCCGCAATGTTGTTGGAGACCTTTTCGCCCTGCTGGAAACAAAGTTGTATAGCATAGAAAAGCTTGTCCTTGGCGGGTGAGATGAGGACAGCTCCAGCCCCCGCGCCCTGCCATGCGAACGCGCTATTGAAGTACATGATCTACCCGTCTGGCGCCTCGTCTCCATGTGAAAGGGAGCGATCCTCGCATATTCTGCGGTCAAGGACGTCGGTCCACTCTGCCATGAAATTTGCGAGGGCCGCGCACTTGATGACCCTGGTGGTGCTGAATTTGAGTTGGAATGCCTGAAGCTCGGTGTTCCATTCTACAACCCACCCAGTGGCGTTAGGACTCCGGAGGACCCTCTTGATGTCTACTACACAACCTTCTTCTTGTAGACGTTGTTGGGCCTGCAAGTGCACAGGTTTGTAGGACAATAGCAAATTTCCCTCAAGTGGATGACCTAAGGTTTATCAATCCGTAGGAGGCGTAGGATGAAGATGATCTCTCTCAAACAACCCTGCAACCAAATAACAAAGAGTCTCTTGTGTCCCCAACACACCCAATACAATGGTAAATTGTATAGGTGCACTAGTTCGGCGAAGAGATGGTGATACAAGTGCAAAATAGATAGTAGATAAAGGTATTTGTAATCTGAAATAATAAAAACAGCAAGGTAACTAATGGCAAAAGTGAGCGTAAACGGTATTGCAATGGTAGGAAACAAGGCCTAGGGTTCATACTTTCACTAGTGCAAGTTCTCTCAACAATAATAACATAGATAGATCATATAAAAATCCCTCAACATGCAACAAAGAGTCACTCCAAAGACACTAATAGCGGAGAACAAACGAAGAGATTATGGTAGGGTACGAAACCACCTCAAAGTTATTCTTTCAGACCGATCTATAAAAGAGTTCGTACTAGAATAACACCTTAAGACACAAATCAACCAAAACCCTAATGTCACCTAGATACTCCATTGTCACCTCAAGTATCCGTGGGCATGATATATGCATCACACAATCTCAGATTCATCTATTCAACCAACACAAAGTACTTCAAAGAGCGCCCAAAAGATTCTACCGGAGAGTCAAGAACGTGTGCCAACCCCTATGTGTAGGTTCATGGGCGGAACCCGCAAGTTGGTCACCAAAACATACATCAAGAGGCAAAAGATATCCCATTGTCACCACAGATAAGCACAGCAAGACATACATCAAGTGTTCTCATAAAAGACTCAATCCGATAAGATAACTTCAAAGGGGAAACTCAATTCATCACAAGAGAGTAGAGGGATAGAAACATCATAAGATACAACTACAATAGCAAAGGTCGGGATACATCAAGATCATGCCATAGAGGGAACATGAGAGAGAACACGAGAGAGAGAGATCAAACACATAGCTACTGGTACATACCCTCAGCCCCGAGGGTGAACTACTCCCTCCTCGTCATGGAGAGCGCCGGGATGATGAAGATGGCCACCGGTTATGGGTTCCCCCTCTGGCAGGGTGCTGGAACGGGCTCCCGAGAGGTTTTTGGTGGCTACATAGGCTTGCGGCGGCGGAACTCCTGATCTATCTTGATATTCGATGTTTTTAGGGTACGTAGGCTTATATAGGCAAAATAAGTCGGTCAGGGGGTGCTCGAGGGGTCCACGAGACAGGGGGTCGCGCCATGTAGGGGGGGGGCACCCCCTATCTCCCGGGCTCCTCGAGGATCTTCTGACTTGATCTCCAAGCCTCCAGGATGATAATCTTCCAAAAAATCATGATGCCGAAGGTTTCATTCCGTTTGGACTCCGTTTGATATTCCTTTTCTTTGAAATACTAAAACAGGCAATAAAACAGCAATATGGGTTGGGCCTATGGTTAATAGGTTGGTCCCAAAAGTAATATAAAAGTGTATAATAAAGCACATAATCATTCAAAACGGATAATAAAATAGCATGAATGCTTCATAAATTATAGATACGTTGGAGACGTATCACCTCTCTAGTGGGTAGGCTGAAACGACCTTGATGGGGTGGCCCTGGAAGTAGTGGCGCAGATTTTGGGAGGCGACGAGGAGTGCAAGCATGAGCTTTTGGGGCATCGGGTAGCACGCTCGCGCCTCCCATAGCACCATGATAACAAAGTAGACCGGATGCTCGACGAGGGAGGAGGTGTTGGTGATGCCTTGTGTTCCTTGAGGATGCTGACCTTCGGGGGCCCCATCTCTTGCCGCGCCAGCTACAACATCATGAGCATCAGCCTCAGGAGCCCCTCCGGCTGGGGGGCGGCTTAAGCCTCAGGAGGGACATTGGTTGTCGGGTCAACTAAGGCCTTAGGAGCGCCATCCTGAGGCTGCTGCGCCTCACTTGGTAACTGGGCGCCCTGGCGAGGATCCTTGATCGGGCACTCTTCTCTTAGCGCCACCAGAGCGGCGCTGGCGGAGTGAGGGGTGGCGGCCAAGTAGAGCACCAAGAGCTCGAGAGCGCGCGCTGCCACCATCACTGACGGGCTGGTCAGGTATCTCTTGAGGTCTTGAAAGGCCGGGTCAGCTTCAGGGGTCCAGTCGAATGACCCCTTCCTCTTCATCAGCTTGAAGAATGGGAGGGCGCATTACCCCAGCTTGGAGATGAAGCGCCCAAGCGAGGTCACGCAGCCTGCCAGCTTCTGCATCTTTTTGAGCATCTGTGGCGGGCTCATGTCTTCTATAGCCTTGACTTTCCCTGGGTTGGCCTCGATTCCTCTGTGCGACACCAGGAAACCCAGCAACTTGCTAGAGGGGACCCCGAACACACACTTCTCAGGATTGAGCCGCAAGTCCACCTTGCGCAGGCTGGCAAACGTTTCCTCTAGGTCTTCGATCAGGGTCATCGCCTACCGAGACTTCACCACTATGTCATCAACGTAGGCCTCTGCATTCCTCTCGAGCTGCTGGCCCAGGGCGATGTACATTAGCTGCTGGAAGGTAGCCCCAGCATTACGCAGTCCAAAAGGCATGCAGGTGTAACAATACACCCCGCAGGGGGTCAGGAAGGCCGTCTTCTCCACATCTTGCACATCCATCTTGATCTGGTGGTAGCCCAAAAAGGCATTCAGAAAGCACAACAGGTCACACTCGGAGGTGGAGTCAACAATCTGGTCGATGTGCGGAAGTGGGAAGGGATCCTGGGGGCAAGCCTTGTTGAGGTTAGTGAAGTCGATGCACATGCACTCCTCTCCTCCTTTCTTGAGGACAATGACTGGGTTTGCTAGACACTCCGGGTACCGCACCTCCCGGATGACACCAACATCCTGCAGCTTGCAGGTTTCTTGGACGATGAACGCCTGCTTCTCAGTGGACTGTCGTTGGGCCTTCTATTTCACTGGACGCACATTTGGGCACACCCTTAGGTGGTGCTTGATTATTCCCTTTGGGATCCCCACCAGGTCCTTGGACTCTCATGCGAACACTTCCTTGTTGGCGCGCAAGAAGCTGACCAATGCTTTCTCTTGTGCCCGGGGGGGGGGGGGGAGGACAGCTCCTATGGTGAAGGTGGCTCCTGACGCCCCATCCGCATCAACTGGCACCTGCTTCGTCTCGGCTCGGTCTTGGGAAAACAACTTCTTCTTCTTGGTTGGTGCTGCCCCCGGAGCCTTGGGGTCCTCTTTCTTGCTTGACTGTGCGGACGTCGTGGTCCTAAAGGCGAGCTTAAGGGCCTGCAGAGCGTCCTTGGTGTCTCCTGCCACCGTGAGGACACCGCTTTTGCCTGACATGTTCATGAGATTGTTGGCTGGGTGAGTTGCTGCCATGAACTTGGCCAGGGCCGGGTACCCAAGGATGGCGTTGTATGGCAGGTTGATCCGGGCAATGTAGAAGTTGGTGAGCTCGATGTGGTAGTTGTCGCGAGTCCCGAAAGTGACGGGGAGGCGGATCTGCCCCAAGGGGCTGGCAAAACTGTTGCCTACCCTGGAGAAGGGCTTGGTGGGGCGGAGCCGGTCGTGGGGCACACGGAGCAAGCCGAATACCTCCACTGAGAGCACATTGAGGCCGACTCCGCCGTTGATGAGGGTCTTGGTGACCGCCAGGTTGCAGATGGTGGGGGTGCAGAGCATCGGGAGCGCGCCTGCTCCCGCCGTGGTAGCTGGGTGATCTTCTGGGCCGAAGGTGAGGTCGGCCTTGGGCACCGCCCAACCTGGGAAGCCCCCAACTGCACTTGGGCGGTGCTCACCTGGCGTTAGAACTGCTTGATGTGGCGGTTGGAGGGTGGTGCCTGGGAGCCACCCAGGAGGGTTGCGACGGCGGGAGGCGCCGGCACCGTGAACTGCGCGATGAAGAGGTTGCACAGCTCCTCCGGGGAGGCCACGGAAGACTCCAGCAGGTTGAGCAGCCAGGCACGCAGCACGCCCACGAGGGCCTTGGGGAGCCAGTTGGCCATCACCTTTTCGTCTCCACAGGCCGCCCAGACTGCCTCCTTGTACGCCTGGAGGAAGCCAGTCGGGTCCGCCGCACCGTCCTAGTGGGGCGGCATTTCTGGCCTGAACTTGGGTGGCCACTCCACCTGTCGCAAGGCGGGGGTGAAAGCGCGAAGGCCCATGGCTCCCCCATAGGCGTGCGACGGCCCAGTCGACGGAGGAGCGCCTGCCATCGGAGACGGTGGTGGGATGTGACAGACGAAGCGACAGATCTCCGATGCACCCCTACCTATCACGCCAAATGTCGGATCTTGGGTTCCGCAAATCCTTGAGAGGTTCGAACTCTGGGGGGCATGCGGAGATCTCAACCTACCCAGCCTCCTACCTCACGAAACCTCACAGCCTAACGCGTCGCGCTCGAAGGGAAGGAAAGACACAAGAGTTTACCCAGGTTCGGGCTACCTTGCGGTGTAAAACCCTACTCCTACTTTGTGGTGGATTTGCCTCGAGGGGCTGAGGAAGAACTAGTACAGTGGTTGAACAACCTCAGGAGATGAGGTGTTCGTGAGCTCAAGCGAGCTGGTGAGATGGTGATGGTGGAGTGGATTCGATGGATCCCGATATGTTCCCCTCTATGGTGGTGGCTAGGTCCTATTTATAGTGGCCTTGGTCCTCTTCCCATATGTTGGCGGGAAGGGATCCCACAATGGGCGGATTTGAAGGGAGACAACAAGTACACCCTATCCTGGCTAAAGTGGTCTTCGCCTGCAAAAGCCCCTGGTCGTGACGCTGCGGTGGGCTCGGGGATGACCTCCGTCCTGCCGTCCTGGCGGTCTTGGTCTTGTTGCACCAAAATGGAAACCTTTGGCTAATTCCTCAAGACTCTGTGCCTGCTGCTTGCCACCCTTGCACCGAAGAGGAAACTGGGATGCTGCGCCCGCTGGCATCCGCCTGGCCTTCGTCGTCATGGCTCACATCAGCTGAGCCTCGCGATGTGCATCTTGCATAGAAATCTCCGCTCCTCGGGAGACAGCCTGAGGAGGCCGATCCCCTTGGAGGTCTTGGTCTCGTCCGCCTTGCGAGGCTTGGCCCCTCGCGAGGCTCTTGAGTTGTTTATGCCGAAGCTGAGCCGTATCAGGCCGTTGATGGAGCCACGCAGTGGGCCGTAGGCAGGCAAGTATGGGTACCCCCGTATCCAGAACGCCGACAGATCCCGCCATGACGCTCTGCTTGGAGCTGCACCAACTGAAAAGCTCCACCATTCAGTAAAAAAACGTATCCGGTTTGTGACTTAGAGTCATCCGGATCAGTGTCAAAGCTAGCGTCGACGTAACCACTTACGACAAGCTTTTTGTCACCTCCATAAACGAGAAACATATCCCTAGTCCTTTTCAGGTACTTCAGGATGTTCTTGACCGTTGTCCAGTGATCCACTCCTGGATTACTTTGGTACCTCCCTTCTAAACTTATAGTAAGGCACACATCAGGTCTGGTACACAGCATAGTATACATGATAGAACTTATGGTTGAAGCATAGGGAATGACTTTAATTTTCTCTCGATCTTCTGCAGTGGTCGGACATTGAGTCTGACTCAACTTCACACCTTGTAACACAGGTAAGAACCCTTTCTTTGACCGATCCATTTTGAACTTTTTCAAAACTTTATCAAGGTATGTGCTTTGTGTCCCTGATTACTTTTATACTTTTGACACTTTTATTTTCCGAATAAAGAGCCGTGAGGTTGTTGCCTTGCAGTGCAAAGTCAAAAAAACGAATGGCTAGGAGGGCACGCTCGCCCATGAGGAGCCCAGCAAGGCATGTAGTCTAACATCCTTTACACGAGTAATTTGCACATACTATTAACTATATTCCATTTGCACTTAATTTGCACATTTGTGATATCAGGGAGGAGGATGAATATCATGTTGTGATCACATGCACTAAGAGAAGGGCGTTGAGAAATGCCATGAAGGAGGCATTGGATCTTCCGGCCTGGAAAGCCTTTTGGTACACTGGTACTGACTGGTTGTAAGTATTACTGGACTCCGTGTTAAAGGAAATGCATGCTAAACGGATGCTTTTATTCTAGAGATGTTGGCACCTGAGGAGTTAATTGCACAGAAGTATCACAATTCGGGCATTACATGCAGATTGGTACCATGATTGTTAATTTTTGCGTGTCAGTACCAACATTGCTCCAGATTTTTGTAAATAGGTCTAAACTGCGTATAAACACGTATTGACGGTATATCTGACCAGTGGGGCCCGCCTGTCAGGTGCCGACGTGGCATGTATTTTGCAGAAAACCCCCTTACGTTGTATGTAATCAAAAAAATGCCCAAATTTTTTGCGGGAAAAAGGCTTTGAGAGGCTTTCTTTTTTGTTCGCAATTTTCACCACCGAATCTGGACTGAAATTTTCCGCCACTTGAACAAATAAAGAAACGAAAAGAAAAATTAGGCGCCGACAGGAGTCAATCCTGTGACATGCGGTCCAAAGGCGCCACGCGCTAACGACGACGCCACAGCGGATCTCACGTTCGAGTACAGGGGTTCATTTTCTTATACTATCCCTGAAGCGCTGGGCCGGCCCACCGAGGCCTTCATTTTTTTCTTCGTTTCGCACTTAACTGACGCGCATTTCTTATTTTTTAGTTTTTGATGGATACGCAACACATATCCTCCCCGCGAGCCTGTATCCACCAGTTTTTGGTAGATTCTACAATCTTTCCTGAACCGGTTTTCTTCTCTTCTTTATTTTCTCTTCTGGTTTCTCTTTCTTTTAACCTTTTCCTTTTCATTTCTATTTTCTCTTTCTCTTTTTCTTTTCCTTTTAATTTTTTACCTTTTCATTTTACTTTTTTCTTCTCTTATTTTATGTTTGTCTTTGTTTCAATTTTTTCCTTTCATTATTTCTTTTTCTTTATCTTCTTTCTTTTCCATTTATGGAAACATCTTTCAAATTCATGCACATTTTCTGAATGATGAAAAAATCAAAATAATAAACACTATTTGAAATCATGGTCCTTTTTTAAATTAGTGAACATTTTCTGAAACCATGAACATTTTTGGAATTAAAAGATCATCATTTGAGATTTGGTGACAATTTTCTGAATTCATGAACATGTTTTTATTTTTGGTGAACATTTCTTGAACGCGTGAACATTTTTTGAATCGATGAGCTTCTTTTGAAACTAGCAACGTGGCCTGCTCGATGCGCGGGCTAGAACTTTAGAATGTTTAATACTGAAAACATCTTATTTAATTTGTGTAAACAAAAATTGGAACCAAATCTGATGATGTTTATAAATATAAGTATTTTTGTAAATATAGTTTTGTCTTAGGTATGTTTGTTTTTCTCATTGAATATATTTCTTATACATTTATCATTTACCTGCTTGTCGGGCATGCCATACTAAATGTACTTTTTATGATGAGACACATTCAATCTATATCTTGTATAAAGTTTTTTGATAGTTTTATCATGTTTCTATTTTCAATTTATTCCTGAAATACAAATTTAGTAGTTCTTATTGTTTATATGTAGGCGCATATGTATATTTTCTAACATCATGTAAGAATGACATGTTAATCTTGTAGTTGGAGTGATGAATGTACCTGTAATAATTTTCACTTCGGTGGGCATTACCTCGAACACGCGCGTCAGTTAAGTGCGAAACAAAAGAAAAATGCAGGCCTCGGTGGGCCGGCCCAGCGCTTCAGAAATAGTATAAGAAAGCGAACGCCTGAATTCTAACGCGAACTGTGGTGTGGCGTCGCGCCTGAGAGACATGGCAGAGAATCAATCATGAATCATGGGATCAGTACAGTTCCTGCTGCGGTAAGAGGAAGAAATTAAAATCTCATCTCAGTCGAACGAATCTGACACCAAAAAGTGCATGGGAGTCATGGCCACCCAGCTGGCCCATTCGGCAGTGCCACAGAGCTTGCACTGGTCGTCCCCAATTAGAGGAACAGTAAAATTAAACTCCGATGCAGCTTTCTGTGCAAGTACGTACGGGGATCAGTACAGTGGGAGCAGTCACAAGAGACAGTAAAGGATACCTTTTCTCTGTTTCTTTTTAGTTTGCATATAAGATTTGTTTAAAGTCAAACTTTGTAAAAAAAATCCACAAAAAAAAAAACTTTGTAAAATTTGACTAGCTTTGTAGGAAAAGATATCAACATTCACACTATGAAATCAATACTATTAGATGCATGATCAAATTAACTTTGATAATATATAACGTCAGTATTGTAGATATTGATATTTTTTCCTATAAATTTAGTCAAACTTTGTAAAGTTTGACTTTGACTAATATGCAGACTAAAAGAAACGGAGGGAGTCCGTCGGTTGGAATCTGGCGGCAAGCGATAGTGTGGAGGAGGCCGAAGAACGTACAACTATTGTTAGTCTGGAATCCCTAGCGAAAATCTACAGGGGCCCCGTTGTTTTGGAGATGGACTGTCAGGTGATTGTGAAAGAATTAACGGCGGAAGACAGAACCTGATTATCTTGCTATGGCCTGATTGCAGATATTAAGATCTACCTGGGAGGCTTCTCGGAGCTCGATGTCAACAGCATGAGGAGAGCATGCAACAATCTTGCTCATGCGTTGCCAGCAGAGACTAGACATATTGGAGACAAGGAGATGATAGCAGACATCCCATCTAGCCTTCAATCTATTATCATCTCTAAATGTGATGGTCGCATTTGAGTAGGCTTCCCTACTTTAATTCTCAAAATATAATATAATCCCAAAATATGCCTGATTTTACATAGTTCTAGTCTATACCCACAATAAATAATGACAATAAATTTCCTAAATCTTCTCGATATACATCTTTGTAATTTGTATCCACAATAAATAATGCCAATAAATTTTCTAAATCTATCCACATCTCTGCAATCTATATCCACATTAATTATTTGTTATAAATTGGAAATCTGCTCATTTACTTATTTTATAAGATGTAGCACTATCTCACGGCATTAAAATTGCAATATATGGTCAATTTGCTCTTTGTAATCTGCCCCACAATAATTGATGGCTAATAAATGTCCAAGATATGCTTGGTACATATCTTTGTAATCAGTATCCTCAATAACCTATGGCATAAATCAAGATTCAAAGATATGTATTGAGCATAAATCTGCACCCACAATAATATGTACCCAAAACATACCCACATAATTCCAAAATATGCTCGGTCAACATTTTGGATTTAAACTTTGAGAGATTTCTAGTTTGTATAGTTGGGGAGTAAAGGTGGGTGATTTGTTAATTTTTAGTTTTACTATCGAGACCCGAGTTCAATACTTGGACAATAATTCGGTGGTGAAACCAGATTATGCTCAGATGTAAGAAACTCTATAGTTCATTATGTTGTTGCTGAACTATTCCATGTATAACTTATACATAATTCACTTTAGAAATATAAAAAATAAGTTTCATAACCAACGTTAAAATGGCAAGCATTTGTATAAAAGGTTGAATTATCATTGTCAAACTATGTTTTGTGCTGGTGTTAGAAAGTGTTTTTACAATACTAAGGATAGCTGGAAGATCTTTAAACTTGGAGGCTTTGGGGTGGAGATTGGGGCAATACATTGAATATAACTCTTTAGTTTACTGTATATGATACAGTTTGTCATATATGAAGAAAAAATCCAGTTCCAATCCGGTTGATTATTACATCATTGGTTGCTCCTTCATTATAGATGACAAGGGAGACTTTGAATGTGTTATCACACGTTTCCTGGGGATGGTGTGAAGTAGACTAACTAAAAGAGGAAGTTAGAGTAAGATATCAGTATTAGTGGCAATGCACAATAAAAAACGTGTACACATGACATTTTACGTATACATGTGAGTCATGTTTTTTCTTGTGCTCATGATGTAGAAACTCTATTCAACCAACATCACATTATCTGATCATTTGCCAATTCTTTGATGTACTATGCATGATAAAAATTTTCACATTCCTTTTTGCCGGTTCGAGTGTTCTTGATGCCCATTACATCCACAGTTTTTCCCATATATTTTAAAATGTTGTTTTGCATATTATATATGTTAGGATTCATTGCATATATGTTTTTTTAACTTTGATTTGCTTAATGAAATTTCTGCAATTTTACATGTAAGAAAATGCAATATATTTATCCATAGCTTTCTTGCAAATTCTTGGAAAACTTTGAGAAGAAGCAACAACGACAATTTGCCATGTCCTTTGGAACTTCCCATCTCTTGTCAATTGCTTTGAATCCTCCACGACCATCCGTTCTTGAAAAACAAAGAGAAGGAGAAGGGAAATGTACAATGTGTGTGGCCTGAGCCAAATATATTCCAGCTCAAGTATGAGCCAAACATTAAAGGCTAATAAACTGAGCCAACGGAGGTTTTCGGTTGCTATCTGAGGAGTGAAATGAAGAGCAAGAGAACAAAGGAGTGAGGTGAGGGGCACCCATCCCCCATCTATTTAACTGCCAGCATTCCATAGCCTTAGGCACCCCTTAGCCCTTGCAACCTCAATTTCATCACAACACATTCCGACCACCATAGATCTGATGGCCCCTGTCTCCGCCGTTGGCATCAAGCGCTCCGCACCGAGCGACCATGAAAAGCAGCCTAGTGTCTGGTGCAAGGGGGCGTCATCGCACCAGGCACACCAGAGCACTTTGAAGGGCAAGCAAGTGGCCGACCCTAAAGACTATGGTGGCAACGAAGCTAACAAGCGGAAGCAGCGTCGGCGTCTTGCCATCGACATCAACGAGGTTCCCCAGAATGAAGACGACGACCTCGACAACCTTCTTCATGCCGGGGCCCCCACTGCAGGTGGTATGTGCTCCCAGCCGCCGCACTGGCTGCTCTCACTCGTGAACAAGAAGCAAGCACAGGAGGACGAGATACTGGAGCTTGCAGAGCAGCGCTTGCGCATGGCCACAAAGGAGCTGATGGAGGAAATGGAGCTGAAGAAGATGCGGCTGGAGAATGAGAAGATGCGGCTGGAGAACATCCGGCTCATGGTGCAGATCAAGCGCAAGGAGTTCGAGCTCAGCGTTGCCAAGCCGAAAAGGATCTAGGGTGTGTGCATGCATCTGGGTTGTTTTCCAGTACGCTGGAAATTAGGGGGGGAGATGAAACAAAAGGAGGAACAAATAAGAGGCTTCAAGAAAGATTCCTATTATGCTACATATGGAATAAATGTGCAACATATTTTGATTTTTGACATGCTTTCATGTGTAAATGTCTCCATTCATTATCTTTATTTAGTTATGAAAATTGATATTAAGCGCTTTCGGTAGAGAACCTCCGTACTTTGCGAAGCTCATTGAGACAACCAAAGGAGGAGGCTTTCATGGATGGAATCATCTCACTCTTGCCACTATTGCCAAATCCAACCTTCACCCCCTTGTTTCTACCCGTAGTCATTTCATAATACCTCTCCACATTACTTCACCATACTAAGATGAGGCATTTGATGAATCTCCATACTTGTGGTGGCCACAGGCAGAGACTGCCACAATATCTGTTGGGTTGATGAATTTTTTGTATGTCTCCAGCTCCTTTATCCATGGCATCAGAGGCGTTGAATGTGATATGTTCTGTTTCCTCTGAGATAGTGTGGACTGGTCAAAGATCACGAGGAAAAAAAAGTAAGATGTTGGTGTATGTCATGTTTGTCGTGATGCACAATCCAAAACCGCACACACGTCAAATTTGAGACATACGTGTGCATCATATTTGTCTTTTGTGTTCACTATATAGAAAAAGTCTTTGACTACTATCATATACACATTTTTCTCATATGTCTTGTCTGTTCACAAAGGTAGTAACACAAACACGCATCTGTCGGTGTACAGAAGTAGGGGCTCTACTCTGCACCCCCTTACCTGTGCACGGGCAGTTAGAGCCGCGCCTGCGGCCACACTTAGCAGGGCAAAGAAGGGAGGCCGAAGCTAGAAGACCATCAAAACAAGGCCAAGACCAAAAACTTAAAGAGCAACAGGGCGAGGTGGACTCCCCCGGCAAGACCCTTGCCGGGGCAGCCTCCGCAGCCCTGGCAAGAGCCTTGCCGGGGCAACTTGCCCAACACCAGCGGAGCACGCTACCCTTGAGCCCCAGGTTTTCCAAACACCATTAGCCACATTGGAACCAGGGCTCGGGGAGGCGCCTCCATGATGGCATGCAGATCTTCGTGAAGATCATTAACACACAAGATCAGATGAGGACCAGATGACGGCAATTCTCGGCACGATCCCTGCCTAGGAAACCCACGAGGCCTTGATAACCTGCAAGTATACGGGATAGTTGAATTTCGATAAGTAAGAGTGTCAAACCCAACAAGGAGCTAAAGGTAGAACAAATACTCTCTCAAGTCCTATCGGCCACTGATACGACTCTACACACGCTTGACGTCCGCTCTACCTAGAACATGTATGAAACTAGAAGTACTTTGTAGGTGTTGTTGGATAGGTTTGCAAGATAATAAAGAGCACATAAATAAAGAGTAGGGGTTGTTTAGATAAAGAAGCAATAAAGTAAATATAGCGAGTGTGGAAAAGTGGTGGTAGGAGTTGTGAAATTGTCCCTAAGCAATTGACTACGTTACTAGACCAGTAATCACTATTGCAATTCTATTTGAGGGAGAGGCATAAGCTAACATACTTTCTCTTCTTGGATCATATGCACTTATGATTGGAACTCTAGCAAGCATCCGCAACTACTAGAGATTCATTAAGGTAAAACCCAACCATAGCATTAAAGTGTCAAGTCCCATTTATTCCATACGCAACAATCCCCCTACTCGGGTTTGTGTTTCAGTCACTCACGCAACCCACTATAAGCGAATCATGAACGCATTGCAACACCCTACAGCGGGAATCCCTCATGCTTGCGCGACATGGAGAGAACAATAGGACAGCACCAATAATAAAACATGCAACTCAAACCAATCATAGCAATTCATCAATCACCGATAGGACAACGCAAATCTACTCAGACATCATAGGATGGCAACACATCATTGGAAAATAATATGAAGCATAAAGCACTATGCTCAAGTAGAGGGTACAGCGGGTTGCGGGAGAGTGTACCGCTGGATATAGAAGGGGGAAGGTGATGGAGATGTTGGTGAAGATGACTGTGGTGTTGGTGAAGATCGCGGTGATGATGATGGCCCCCGGCAGCACTCCGGCGCCACCGGAAGCAAGGGGGAGAGAGGCCCCCTTCTTTTTCTTCTTCCTTGACCTCCTCCCTAGATGGGAGAAGGGCATCCCCTCTGGTCTTTGGCTCCCATGGCTTGGGAGGGGCGAGAGCCCCTCCGAGATTAGATCTATCTCTCTGTTTCTGCGTTCTCTGATTCTGCCCCTTCACCGTTTCCTTTATATCTGGAGATCCGTAACTCCGATTGGGGTGAATCTTTCGCCCAGATTTTTCTCGTAAAATTAGCTTTCCTGCGGCAAAAGAAGGGCATCAACCGCCTTGCGGGTGGCCCACGAGGGTCCAGAGTGCGCCCATGGGGGAGGGCGCGCGCCCTGTCTCGTGGCCACCCCGGACACCGTTTCGCGTTGATTCTTCCTCCGGAAAATCCCAAATATTCCAAAATAATTCTCCATCCGTTTTTATCCCATTTGGACTCCGTTTGATATTGGTTTTTTGTGAAACATAAAATATGCAACAGACAAGAACTGGCACTGGGCACTAGATCAATATGTTAGTCTAAAAAATAATATAAAAAGTTGCCAAAAGTATATGAAAGTTGTAGAATATTGGCATGGAACAATAAAAAAATATAGATAGGACAAAGACGTATCAGCATCCCCAAGCTTAATTCATGCTCGTCCTCGAGTAGGTAAATGATAAAAAAGATAATTTTTGATGTGGAATGCTACCTAGCATAATCTTGATCATATGTCTAATCATGGCATGATTATTAAGACACGAGTGATTCAAAGCAATAGTCTATCATTTGACATAAAAAACAATAATACTTCGAGCGTACTAATAAAGCAATCATGACTTTTCAAAACAACAAGGCCAAAGCAAGCTTATCCCTACAAAATCATATAGTTTGGCCATGCTTCATTTTCGTCACACAAAAATTCTCCCACCATGCACAACCCCGATGACGAGCCGAGAAATTGGTTCATACTTTTTAACACGCTTCAGCTTTTTCAACCCTCACGCAATACATGAGCGCAGGCCATGGATATAGCACTATAGGTGGAATAGAATATAACGATGGAGGTTATGTGGAGAAGACAAAAAAGGGAGAAAGTCTCACATCGACGCGGCTAATCAACGGGCTATGGAGATGCCCATTAATTGATGTCAATGCGAGGAGTAGGGATTTCCATGCAACGGATGCACTAAGAGCTATAAATGTATGAAAGCTCAACAAAAGAAACTAAGTGGGTGTGCATCCAACTTGCTTGCTCATGAAGACCTAGGGCATTTGAGGAAGCCCATCGTTGGAATATACAAGCCAAGTTCTATAATGAAAATTCCCACTAGTATATGAAAGTGACAACATAGGAGACAATCTATATGAAGAACATGGTGCTACTTTGAAGCACAAGTGTGGAAAAAGGATAGTAACATTGCCCCTTTTCTTTTCTTTTCTTTTCCTTTTTTTCCTTTTTTTCTTTTTCGGTGGGCTTCTTTGGCCCCCTTTTTTATTCAGGCTTCTTTGGCCTTTCCTTTTTTTTTCTTTTTTTTCTTTTTTTATGGTGCAATGCTCTATAATGATGATCATCACACTTTTATTTACTTACAACTCGATATTACAACTCGGTATTAGAACAAAGATATGACTCTATATGAATGCTTCCGGCAGTGTACCGGGATGTGCAATGATCTAGCGTAGCAATGATATCAAAAAAACGGACAAGCCATGAAAACATCATCCTAGCTATCTTACGATCATGCAAGGCAATATGACAATGAATGCTCAAGTCATGTATATGATGATGATGGAAGTTGCATGGCAATATATCTCGGAATGGCTATGGAAATGCCATGATAGGTGGTATGGTGGCTGTTTTGAGGAAGATATAATGATGCTTATGTGTGATAGAGCGTATCATATCACGGGGTTTGGATGCACTGGCGAAGTTTGCACCAACCCTCAAGGTGAGAAAGGGCAATGCACGGTACCGAAGAGGCTAGCAATGATGGAAAGGTAAAAGTGTGTATAATCCATGGACTCACATTAGTCATAAAGAACTCATATACTTATTGCAGAAGTTTATTAGCCCTCGAAGCAAAGTACTACTACGCATGCCCCTAGGGGGATAGATTGGTAGGAAAAGACCATCGCTCGTCCCCGACTGCCACTCATAAGGAAGACAATCAAAGAAACACCCCATGCTTCAAATTTGTCACACAAAGGTTACCATACGTGCATGCTACGGGACTTGCAAACCTCAACACAAGTGTCTCTACAATCCACAACCACCCACTAGCATGACTCTAATATCACAATCTTTATATCGCAAAACTATTGCAAGGAATGAAACATATCATATTCAGCGATCTACAAGTTTATGTAGGATTTTATGACTAACCATGTGAATGACCAATTCATGTCATCTCTCTAAAAGGATATAAGTGAAGCAAGATAGTTTAATTCTTTCTACAAAAGATATGCCCACGCTCTAACAAATATAAGTGAAGCAAAAGAGCATTCTACAAATGGCGGTTTTCTATGTGAAGAGAAACAGGCAATCCAAACTTCAAATGATATAAGTGAAGCACATGAAGCATTCTATAAAGCCATACTCAAAAGATATAAGTGAAGTGCAATGGGCATTCTATAAATCAACCAAGGACTATCTCATACCAGCATGGTGCATAAAATAAAAGTGAAAACTAAATGCAAAAGACGCTCCAAGACTTGCACATAATGCACGAACGAAACAAATTCGAAAACATACCGATACTTGTTGAAGAAAGAGGGGATGCCTTTCGGGGCATCCCCAAGCTTAGACGCTTGAGTCTCCTTGAATATTTACTTGGGGTGCCTCGGGCATCCCCAAGCTTGATCTCTTGCCTCTCTTCCTTTTCCTCATATCGAGACATCCTCGATTAGACACTACATCCACACAAAACTTCAACAGAAAACTCGGTAAGATCCGTTAGTATAATAAAGCAAATCACCACTCTAAGTACTGTTGCAAACCAACTCATATTTTGTTTTTGCATTGTGTCTACTGTAACACAGCTTTTTCATGGCTTAATCCACTAATACAAATTGATAGATTCATCAAAACAAGCAAACTATGCATCAAAAAAAGAATCTGTCAAAAACAGAACAGTCTGTAGAAATCTGAACATCCACCATACTTTTGGTACCCCAAAATTCTACCAAAATTAGGAAAAATAAACAAGTTGTATATCAAGACACTTCAATAGGAATCAGAACCAATTGACGTTCCAGATAAAAATGTAAAACCGTGCACTACAACCAAAGTTTCTGTCCTGCACCGTAGAAACCAACAAGCAATCTAAACATCCTAAAGGCAAACCTTGGAACATTATTTTTATAATACAATGGAATTGTACAAGGGGATAATTATTTTTGATGAAAAGTTTATGTAATCAAGATTCACAAAGTTTCTATGAGCATGAACAAAGTTCAAGGAGCTCTCCCACTTCAACAATGCTTGTCTTTCTTACTTCCACTTTCCTCTTTGAAAAGTTTTTAGGTTCCCCTCTTTATTTGTTTTTGTTTTTTAAACTATATAAAAACACTCAACAGAAATAAATGACTCTCTAAAACTTCCGGGTTGTCTCCCTGGCAGGGCTTTCTTGAAAACCATTAAGCTAGGCATATGGTGCTCAAGTAATGGATCCACCCGGATCCCAAGGTATATCAAAGCCAATTTTAATTAACAATGATTTGTAATTTAGTAGTGAGCACAAAGTAGCATATATCATGCAACAACGAAGTCTAACTCTCTTCCTATGCATCGGCATGTCATAAAAGAACAATTCATGCACACCAAGTAAAGGCCAATGCATAGTATAAGCAGTTTCTTGCAATTTCATAGTATGGGAAACATAGAGAGGGTGAGAAATAGTTCCTCTCTCATAATAATTGCAAGTAGGAGCAGCAAGCACATGCATATTACATTCATCAAAATCATCATGTGCAACAGTAAAAGGCAACCCATCAATATAATCCTTAATAAGCACAAACTTCTCCGATATAGTGTAGTAGGGAGAATTCAAAAAGATAATAGGACTATCATGCGTGGGTGCAATAGCAACAATTTCATGTTTAACATAAGGAACTATAGCAAGTTCATCTCCAAAAGCATAATTCATATTGGCATCTTGGCCACAAGCATAGCAAGCATCATCAAAAGGGGATATTTCAAGAGAATCAACAGGATCATAACAATCATCATAGCAATCATCATAGTAATCATCCTTCGGTAAGCACGAAGGGAAATTAAACAATGTATGAGTTGAAGAGTTACTCTCATTAGAAGGTGGGCACGGGTAGCTAATCTGCTCTTCCTCCTTTTGTTCTTCACTCTCCTCATCATCTTTTTCATCCATTGAGCTCACAGTTTCATCAATTTCTTCTTCCATAGCTTCCTGCAAAATATTAATCTCTTCTTGGACAGCGGAGAATTTCTCAATATATGGTTTAACATAGGCATTAGAAGCATAATTATCATAACAATATTCAAGTATGGCAAAACTTTCAGATTTGTAAAGAGTAGCATCATACTTTTCAATCAAAGAAGCAATTTCAAAAGCACCCTTAAAAGCAACAAATTCCTCAATTTGTTGAACATCATAGTAATTATAAACACCCTTAGCATATGAAGATACGATCCCATTATCAAACTCACATTGGTAGGGAAGGTGTTTCTTAGGGTTTTTAGAACAACAAGTAATATCATATATTTCACATAAATTCCAAGCATAGCATTGAAAACGTTGAATTTGATCCCATAATAGTTTCGTTTTTTCAGATATACGGTGTCTCACATAACAAGCATGCTCATCTAAAGATTTGCCCTCAACTAAGGTAGTTGGGGTTTCAGCACGAGCACGAAGGGATCGAAGATGATCCAAGTAAAAAGCTTTAGTAGTGTGATAGATTTTGAGTGGTTCTTTAACCATTGGGGCAGTAGGTAGAACTAATTTTTTTGGTATTTTGCATTTCCTACCCATAACTAAAGATAGAAAACAACTAAGAACAGCAAATAAAAATTACTTAGTGATAAAGCAAACAAGCACACACGAGAATATTCACCCCACGCTATGACTCCCCGGCAACGGCGCCAGAAAAAGGTCTTGATAACCCGCAAGTATACGAGATAGTTGTAGCCTCTTTCGATAAGTAAGAGTGTCGAACCCAACGAGGAGCTAAAGGTAGAACAAATACTCTCTCAATACCTATCGGCCACTGATACGACTCTATGCACGCTTGACGTTCGCTTTACCTAGAACAAGTATGAAACTAGAAGTACTTATGTAGGTGTTGTTGGATAGGTTTGCAAGATAATAAAGAGCACGTAAATAAAGAGTAGGGTCTGTTTAGATAAAGAAGCAATAAAGTAAATATAGCGAGTGTGGAAAAGTGGTGGTAGGAGTTGTGAAATTGTCCCTAAGCAATTGACTACGTTACTAGACCGGTAATCACTATTGCAATTTTATTTGAGGGTGAGGCATAAGCTAACATACTTTCTCTTCTTGGATCATATGCACTTATGATTGGAACTCTAGCAAGCATCCGCAACTACTAAAGATTCATTAAGGTAAAACCCAACCATAGCATTAAAGCATCAAGTCCCCTTTATCCCATACGCAACAATCCCCTTACTCGGGTTTGTGTTTCAGTCACTCATGCAACCCACTATAAGCGAATCATGAACGCATTGCAACACCCTACAGAGGGAATCCCTCACGCTTGCGCGACACAGAGGGCACAATAGGACAGCACCAATAATAAAACATGCAACTCAAACCAATCATAGCAATTCATCAATAACCGATAGGACAACAAAAATCTACTCAGACATCATAGGATGGCAACACATCGTTGGAAAATAATATGAAGAATAAAGCACCATGTTCAAGTAGAGGGTACAATGGGTTGCGGAAGAGTGGACCGCTGGATATAGAAGGGGGAAGGTGATGGAGATGTTGGTGAAGATGACGGTGGTGTTGGTGAAGATCGCGGTGATGATGATGGCCCCCGGCAGCGCTCCGGCGCCACCGGAAGCAAGGGGGGGGGGGAGAGGCCCCCTTCTTCTTCTTCTTCCTTGACCTCCTCCCTAGATGGGAGAAGGGTTTCTCCTCTGGTCCTTGGCTCCCATGGCTTGGGAGGGGCGAGAGCCCCTCCGAGATTGGATCTATCTCTCTGTTTCTGCGTTCTCTGATTCTGCCCCTTGACCGTTTCCTTTATATGTGGAGATCCGTAACTCCGATTGGGGTGAATCTTTCGTCCAGATTTTTCTCGTAACTCCGATTGGGGTGAATATTTCGAGATAGGGGGGAGGGCACGCCCCTATCTCGTGGCCACCCCGGACACCGTTTCGCGTTGATTCTTCCTCCGGAAAATCCCAAATATTCAAAAATAATTCTCTGTCCATTTTTATCCTTTTTGGACTCCGTTTGATATTGGTTTTCTGTGAAACATAAAACATGCAACAGACAGGAACTGACACTGGGCACTGGATCAATATGTTAGTCCCAAAAATAATATAAAAAGTTGCCAAAAGTATATGAAAGTTGTAGAATATTGGCATGGAACAATCAAAAATTATAGATACGATGGAGACGTATCAGGCCTCCAGCAAGATCCTTGCCAGGGACAACCACAGTGCCGCGGCAAGACCCTTGTCGGGGCCCCGGCAAGACCCTTGCTGAGGACATCAGCGGGGCCGCTGCCAAGCTCACACCCGCCAAGGCTCCTCCGCCGTTCCCATGCATCTGCCAGCGCAGCCAGCTAGACGAGCACCTGCGTGGCGACGTGCGGCCCCGAGACCAGCTCAGCAAGCACCTGCATAGTGGCATGCAGATCTTCGTGAAGATGCTGCCACCGCGCCACCTCAGTAGCCTGCTAGTCTACATGGCGGTGCCCACCTCGCTGGCCTGGACACGCATCGAAGCAAGGCGAGGCGGCAACAAAGTAAGGGGACACCTAAGGGGCGCATTTGATGCGCCTTGTCCCGTAATGACAGGCGATAAGCATGGCTACTGTACCCTTTCCACCTCATGTGTGCCACTGTGGCACCCCCTTTTTTTCCTATAAAAGGAGGCCCGAGGCGTACTAGAGGGGGATTCGGCTTTTTGGGCAGGTCACGCATCATAGCTAGCTCAAGAACACTGAAACACACACCAAAGCGGGACTAGGGTATTATGCGATCCCCGCGGCCCGAACCTGAGTAAGCGACCTTCATGCTGGCTCTTAGACCCGCGCTTCTCACAACCCCGCGCCTACCGACCATAGTAGGGATTCAGTTGATCCCATAGGTGTCGTTCTCACCGACATCTTTGGCGCGCCAGGCAGGGGGAGCGCAGTTGTGAGAATCTAGTCTAGCCGTTCTTCGTCGCCATGGCTCCTAAGAGGAAGACGACGATGGCGATCGGTTCATCCGGAGCCGGACTACCCATACCGGTATGGGCGAGTTGCGGACCGGTCGCGGACAGAATCCGAGGCGCGACCCGCGAACACCCACATCGCTCTGGCAGTCTAGGCCTGGCGAGCAGCTTTGTTCGTGCGCAAGACAATGGGCCGCACGCCGCAAATCCCAAAGACTGAGCTGGCCCCCCCACATGCGGCGCGTGGCCCTCCCAGGGCGTCGCCGTGCCACCTACCGACGGCGCGGTGGCCTCCAAGACACCTACGCCAGCGCCCACGGCGCTTCTTCCCAAGTTGTGCGCGATGAGCAGCATCACCACGCTAGTGACCCTGGGCGCCTCCGTGGGAAGAGTCCTGTGCGTCCTTCGCGGGACGAAGGAGGCCAGCATGCATGCTGAGGTGCTGGCGAAAATGGCGGACAACCGTAGGGCTGTGATAGAGCTCCTTCTAACGTGGTTAGAAGTCAGAGTGCCTCACGATCCACGCAGCTTTCGCCGCCGCCCACGCCAGCAGAAGCTCTGGCGTGCGTGCAACTGCTCCTCGAATTTCCTCCTGCTGCGGAGAAGCTCAATGAGTGGAGAGCCACCGTCCGGAGCCTCGTCAGCATCGCCAACAAAGATGAGCCACGACCAGAGGGGCCGATAGGCTGACGCTCCGTCGAGCCACTGCATGCCAGTGGAGGAAGAGCCGACGGTGATGTAGCCATGGTGCACTCCCGCTGAAGCTCCGGGAGGGAAGAAGACCGGCGAGACCTCTCGCACCCACTCCGGCAAGCGCACCTCTTCGGAGTGTTGTGCCCCCGTCGAGGACGTGCTAGAGAGCTCCACCGGCAAGAGCAAGAGATCCAGAGCTGCACCACTAGAGTCCAAGAAGGTGTCCGTCAAGGAGGACGACACGGGAGGAGCTTTCACCATAAGCTCCTCCCTTGATAGAAAATAGGAAGGCGAGCTCGTCACTTTCCTATGGGCGAATGCCGATGTGTTTGCATGGCAGGCATCCGACATCCCTGGCGTTCCCAGGGAGGTGATTGAGCACCATCTTGCTGTCTATCCTCATGCGCGGCCCGTCAAGCAGAAGGTCAGGAAGCAAGCTCTGGAAAGGCAGGAGTTCATCACAGAAGAGATCAGAAAGCTAGAAGTGGCGGGCTTGGTGAGAGGATTACTCCATCCGACGTGGTTGGCCAATCCGGTGGTGGTGCGCAAGGCAAACGGAAAGTGGAGGCTGTGTATTGATTACACAGATATCAATAAAGCCTGTCCAAAAGACCCTTTCCTGCTGCCACGCATCGACCAGATTGTTGACTCCACGGCCGAGTGTGACCTCTTCTCATTCCTCGATGCCTACTCAGGATATCATCAGATTTTCATGACGAGAGAAGATGAAGAGAAGACAACATTCATCACCCCATGTGGTACGTATTGCTTTTTACGGATGCCTTTCCGGTTGAAGAGTGCTGGCATGATGTTTGCAAGAGCAGTCCAAATTGGTTTTGAGCCCCAGCTACACAGAAATATGGAAGCCTATATGGATGGCATAGTGGTCAAAACCAAGGACAAGGCAACACTTGTGCGAGACTTGGAAGAGACATTTGCAAATTTGCGAAAGATCAATCTCAAGATGAACCCTTGAGAAGTGTGTCTTTGGCGTTCCGTCCGGCAAGCTTCTCGGGTTCTTTGTGTCACAGCGTGGGATTGAGGCGAACCCAGACAAGATCAAGGCCATTGAGCAGATTGAGGCACCTAGGCAGATGAAGGATGTGCGTCGGCTCACTGGCTGCGTTGCCGCCATGAGCAGATTCATCTCCATGTCTGCTGAGCATGCTCTTCCGATGACCCACAAGTATAGGGGATCTATCGTAGTCCTTTCGATAATTAAGAGTGTCGAACCCAACGAGGAGCATAAGGAAATGACAAGCAGTTTTCAGTAAGGTATTCTCTGCAAGCACTGAAATTGTAGGTAACAGATAGTTTTGTGATAAGATAATTTGTAACGGGTAATAAGCAATGAAAGTAAATAAAGTGCAGCAAGGTGGCCCAATCCTTTTTGTAGCAAAGGACAAGCCTCCCGAGGACACATGGGAATTATCGTCAAGCTAGTTTTCATCACGCTCATATGATTCACGGTCGTTACTTTGATAATTTGATATGTGGGTGGACCGGTGCTTGGGTGTTGTCCTTTCTTGGACAAGCATCCCACTTATGATTAACCCATATTGCAAGCATCCTCAACTACAAAAGAAGTATTAAGGTAAACCTAACCATAGCATGAAACTAGTGGATCCAAATCAGCCCCTTACGAAGCAACGCATAAACTAGGGTTTAAGCTTCTGTCACTCTAGCAACCCATCATCTACTTATTACTTCCCAATGCCTTCCTCTAGGCCTAAATAATGGTGAAGTGTCATGTAGTCGATGTTCACATAACACCACTAGAGGAGAGACAACATACATCTCATCAAAATATCGAACGAATACCAAATTCACATGACTACTAATAGCAAGACTTCACCCATGTCCTCAGGAACAAATGTAACTACTCACAAAGCATATTCATGTTCATGATCAGAGGAGTATTAATATGCATTAAGGATGTGAACATATGATCTTCCACCAAGTAAACCAATTAGCATCAATTACAAGGAGTAATCAACACTACTAGTAACCCATAGGTACCAATTTGTGGTTTTGGTACAAAGATTGGACACAAGGGATGAACTAGGGTTTGAGAGGAGATGGTGCTGGTGAAGACGTTGATGGAGATTGACCCCCTCCCGATGAGAGGATCGTTGGTGATGACGATGGTGATGATTTCCCCCTCCCGGAGGGAAGTTTCCTCGACAGAACAGCTCCGCCTGAGCCGTAGATTGGTTCCGCCAAGGTTCCGCCTCGTGGCGGCGGAGTTTCGTCCCGTAAGCTTGCTTATGAATTTTTCCAGGGTAGAAGACTTCATATAGCAGAAGATGGGCACCGAAGGGCCACCAGAGGGCCCACAAGGCAGGGGGCGCGCCTAGTAGGGGTGGGCGCGCCCCCACCCTCGTGTCCAGGGTGTGGGCTCCATCTGGTACTTCTTTTGCTCAATAATTCTTATTAATTCCAAAAATGAATTTCGTGGAGTTTCAGGACTTTTGGAATTGTGCAGAATAAGTTTCCAATATTTGCTCCTTTTCCAGCCCAGAATCCCAGCTGCCGGCATTCTCCCTCTTCATGTAAAACCTTGTAAAACAAGAGAGAATAGCCATATGTATTGTGACATAACGTGTAATAACAGCCCATAATGCAATAAATATCGATATAAAAGCATCATGCAAAATGGACATATCACCTTCCCTTTTTTTAAATCTTGAAAAAGGCGGGTCCAATGGAGTGGACCCCAGAGGCCGAAGCAGCGCTGCAAGACTTGAAGAAATACATCTCCTCCATGCTGATACTAGTTGCACCTAAACCACAAGAGCCGCTGCTGCTGTATCTAGCGGCAACGAATCAAGTGGTTAGCGCCGCACTAGTGGCACAAAGGGAGGTTGACGAAGGAGCAGTGGCGACGGCAAGGTTAGCAGATGACGAGCCAGAACTCCCCCCAGCAGGGCCTGTCCCAGCAAGGCGAGGCCCCCGACAGGGTCTGATGCCAGCGGGATAGGGCCTACGCAACTAGGTGAAGTGGTGCAAAATAAGAAGATGATGCAGCACCCGGTTTACTTTGTCAGATCCCTCTTGCAGGGGCTAGGTCAAGGTACTCCGGTGTGCAGAAATTGCTCTTCGGCCTTCTTATGACCTCGAGGAAGCTGCGTCATTACTTCCAAGCGCATGAGATCACCGTCGTCACCCGCCTCCCGTTGCAACGGATACTGCATAACCCAGACGCAACGAGGAGGATTGTGTATTGGGCCTTAGAGCTCTCAAGCTTTGGTTTGATGTTTGAAAGCACCTAGACGATCCAGAGCAGGGTCTTGGCGGAGTTCATTGCAGAATGGACCTCGACGCCCGAGGAAGAGATCCAAGAGACTGCTCTTCCCAGCAAGGAAACAAGTCGCAACTGGGTTATGTAGTTTGACGGGGCTTTGTTGCTGCAAGGCGCCGGTGCTGGTGTGCTGCTCATCGCACCCACTGGGGAGCACCTCAAGTACATGATCCAGATGCACTTTCCCAGGGAGATGTCGATGAACAACACTAGTGAACACGAGGGATTGCTTGCTGGTCTCAGGATCGCGGCAGACCTCAGGGTCAAGAAGCTCATCGTCAGGGGTGATTCATAGCTTGTCGTCAGGCAGGTCAACAAGGATTATGAAAGCCCATTGATGGAAGCCTACGTGGATGAGGTGAAGAAGCTGGAGGAGCGCTTTGATGGTATACAGGTGGAGCATGTCCCCCGATCACCGACTACCTTTCGAAGCACGCTGCCCTCAAACTACCTATGGAACCAGGTACTTTTGTGCTTTGTTTAACTCAACCATCTGTTGAACCATCAATAGAGAAAAACAAGCGAAGGAAATCAGGCCCCGGCAAGTACTTTCCCACCAAGCTCCCTGGAGCCGCTGGCGAAGATGTTGCCGTGGACACCGAGCCTGCCGTGGGGCATCCGGTGATACGTCTCCAATGTATCTACTTTTCCAAACACTTTTGCCCTTGTTTTGGACTCTAACTTGCATGATTTGGATGAAACTAACCCGGACTAACGCTGTTTTCAGCAGAACTGCCATGATGTTGTTTATTGCATAGAAAACAAAAGTTCTCGAAATGACCTGAAAATCCACGGAGATAAGTTTTGGAAAATATAAAAAATACTGGCGAAAGAATCAAGGCCAGGGGGCCCACACCCTGTCCACGAGGGTGGGGGGGGGGGGGCGCCCTCCCCCTGGGCACCCCCCTGTCTCGTGGGCCTCCTGATGCTCCACCGACCTCAACTCCAACTCTATATATTCCGTTTCATGGAGAAAAAAATCAAAGAGAAAATTTCATCGCGTTTTACAATTCGGAGCCGCCGCCAAGCCCTAATCTCTCTTGGGAGGGCTGATCCGGAGTCCGTTCGGGGCTCCGGAGAGGGGGATTCGTCGCCGTCGTCATCATCAACCATCCTCCATCACCAATTTCATGATGCTCACCGCCGTGCGTGAGTAATTCCATTGTAGGCTTGCTGGACGGTGATGGGCACCCCACTATGTTTTGAGATTGATGTTGCTATGACTTTGCTATGCTTAATGCTTGTCAATAGGGCCCGAGTGCCATGATTTCAGATCTGAACCTATTATGTTTTCATGAATATATGTGAGTTCTTGATCCTATCTTGCAAGTCTATAGTCACCTATTACGTGTTATGATCCGACAACCCCGAAGTGACAATAATCATGATACTTCTCGGTGATGACCGTAGTTTGAGGAGTTCATGTATTCACTATGTGTTAATGCTTTGGTCCAGTTCTCTATTAAAAGGAGGCCTTAATATCCCTTAGTTTCCACTAGGACCCCGCTTCCACTGGTGGGTAGGACAAAAGATGTCATGCAAGTTCTTTTCCATAAGCACGTATGACTATATTCGGAATACATGCCTACATTACATTGATGAACTGGAGCTAGTTCTGTGTCACCCTAGGTATAGCTATTACACGAGGAATCGCATCCGACATAATTATCCATCACTGATCCAATGCCTACGAGCTTTTCACATATTGTGTTTCTCTTATTTACTTTTCCGTTGCTATTGTTACAATTCCTACAAAACTGTTATCTTTACTTTTGCCACTGTTACCATTACTATCATACTATTTTGCTACTAAATACTTTGCTGCAGATACTAAGTTATCCAGGTGTGGTTGAATTGACAACTCAACTGCTAATACTTAAGAATATTCTTTGGCTCCCCTTGTGTCGAACCAATAAATTTGGTTTGAATACTCTACCCTCGAAAGCTATTGCGATCCCCTACACTTGTGGGTTATCATCCGGCAGGGCGTCAAACCCTGGCCGTAGAGGCATTCATTCCCACGGCAGAGAAGATGCCTTGAGTCCTTGCCGTAAAGCCCTAGGCTCCAGCATGGGCACAACATACCGTTCGATTCCTCCAAACAGGGGAGCTTCCTGAGGAGCAGGAAGAAGTGGAGAAAGTAGCCCGTTGGTCTGCCCTGTACCAGTTCGTTGACAATGTTCTATACAGAAAAAGACCAAACAAAGTGAAATTGAAGTGCATTCCTCGGGAGGAAGGATTGGAGCTGTTGGCGGAGATACATGGAGGCATATGTGGCTCCCACATAGGGTCGAGGGCCCTTGCCGGCAAGGCTTTCCAGCAAGGTTTCTTCTGGCCCATTACCCTCCAGGATGCGACAGCACTAGTAAACACGCGTGAAGTGTGTCAGTTCCATTCAAAGAAGCTTCATTAGCCAGCTCAAGCCCTTCAAATGATCCCTCTCTCTTGACCATTCTCGTTCTGGGGGCTCGACATACTGGGCCCTTCCCCCGCGCTGTCGGGGGCTTTGAGTACTTGTACGTTGCAATCGACAAGTTCACAAAGTGGCCGGAGGTGGAAGCAGTGAGGAAGGTGACAATGCAGTCAGCTGTCAAATTCTTCAAGGGGCTATTCTGCCGTTTTGGTGTGCCAAACAGGGTCATCACCGGTAACGGCACGCAGTTCCCAAGCCACACCTTCATGCAATACATTGAGGACCTCGGCAGCAAGGTCTATTTCGCTTCCGTGGCACACCCACGGAGCAACGACCAAGTGGAGAGGGAAAATGCTGAAGTCCTACGAGGCCTGAGGACAAAGACTTTTGACAGGCTGCACAAGAGCGGAAGACGCTGGATTGATGAGTTGTTGGTTGTTCTTTGGTCGATCAGAACGACGCCAAATCGGGCCACCGGCCAGATGCCCTTTGCCCTGGTATACGGGCCAGAAGCAGTTCTCCCCATGGAACTCATATACGGGTCACCTCGAGTGCTCGCTTATGATGAGCTTGAGCAAGAGCGATTGCAGCAAGATGACACGACGCTGCTCGAGGAAGATCGTCTTTGGGCGGCTGTGAGAGCAGCATGCTACCGGCAAGCCTTGCGCTGCTACCATAGCCACACGGTTCATGCCCAAAGCTTTGAGGAAGGCGGCCTTGTTCTTCGGCATGTTCAATTGGCCAAGAATTCCAACAAGTTGACGCCTAAGTGGGAAGGCCCTTATCGGGAAATACGAGTCACCAGGCCCGACACAGTCTGCCTGGAGACCGAAGATGCCATTCCAGTGAGCAACTCCTGGAACATCGAGCATCTTCACAAGTTTTACCCATGAGGCGTGGTTGCTGCCCCCCCGGCAAGCCACCTTTTGTACAAGCCTTGCCGGCAAGGCATGTAACCCTCTGTACAAAGCCAGACACAGACTGTCGGTGTCAAAACCGGCGGATCTCGGGTAGGGGGTCCCGATCTGTGCGTCTAGGCGGATGGTAACAGGAGACGAGGGACATGATGTTTTTACCCAGGTTCGGGCCCTCTTGATGGAGGTAAAACCCTACGTCCTGCTTGATTAATATTGATGATGTGGGTTACAAGAGTAGATCTACCACAAGATCAAGGAGGCTAAACCCTAGAAGCTATCCTATGGTATGATTGTTGTTCGTCATATGGACTACAGCCATCCGATTTATATAGACATCGGAGAGGGCTAGGGTTACACAAAGTCGGTTACAAAGGTAGGAGATCTACATATCCGTATCGCCAAGCTTGCCTTCGATGCCAAGGAAAGTCCCATCCGGACACGGGACGAAGTCTTCAATCTTGTATCTTCATAGTCTTGGAGTCCGGCCGATGATGATAGTTCGGCTATCCGGACACCCCCTAGTCCGGAACTCCCTCAGTAGCCCCTGAATCAGGCTTCAATGACGACGAGTCCGACGCGCATATTGTCTTCGGCATTGCAAGGCGGGTTCCTCCTCCGAATAATTTATAGAAGATTGTGAACACCAGGATAGTGTCCGGCTCTGCAAAAATAAATTCCACATACCACCATAGAGAGAATAATATTACACAAGATCAATCTGCTGACGTATCCTGTGGCATGACGTCACACCACTTCCAAGCCTTTACTCGATTTGTTTTTATTGTTCCACCTCAGTGCGTTTAGCGAGGCGGTTTCCTTGGCACGTCTTGTCGAAGCAGAGATTGTGTTCCCCTTATTCCGGGATTCCCATCAATACGGGCGTGGGTAACCCAACCGCGCCATTGATTGTGACGCTTGGGAGATAAGGGAGTTTTACCAAGCCGGGGGGACGCGTGTTTCTGTCCGCCCATATAAGGGGATAAAGATCCAACCTTTTTACCTACGCCTTCTTCCTCCTTGGCTTATCCATCTTTGCGAACTCGAGCTCCAGCGCCCAAGCCCGCACATCTCACCTCAACCTTCTCCAACTATGTCCGGAGCAGGAGGCAAGTGGATGGCCTCCTCCGTCACGGAGGGGCAGATCCAGAAGCTGCGCAACGCTAGATACTTGTCCAGCGACATCGCGCACCGGCTCCCCATCGAGGGAGAGCTCATCCCCACCCCCAAGCCCCATGAGAGGGTAGTATTCCTTCCCCATTTCCTCCACGGACTGGGCTTCCCGCTCCATCCCTTTGTCTGGGGGCTCATGTTCTACTACGACCTGGATTTCCACGATCTGGCCCCGAATTTCATCCTCAACATCTCGGCGTTTATCGTCGTGTGTGAGGCCTTCCTCTGCATCCAGCCCCACTTCGGCTTATGGCTCAAGACCTTCAGTGTCAAGCCGAAGGTTGTGAAGGGCAGCCAAGCGGAGTGCGGAGGCGCCATGGTGGGCAGGATGTCCCATGTTACGTGGCTGGAGGGCACTTTTGTGGAAACCATGAAGGGTGGCAATCGGGGTGGTTCTACATCACCGAGCCGCGTGACCCCGAATGGGTAGCGACCCCCAAATTCAGATCCGGCATCCCCACACGGCTCACCTCCTGGAAAGAGAGCGGCCGGATTTGGGGCGATTCGGATGAGCTGACCGGACTCCAAGCCTGCGTCCAAAAGCTGGTGGAAAGAAGCTCAAGCTTGTCAACGTAGTCCAGGTCATGCTCATCCGCCAGATTCTCCCGTGCCAACGACGGGGCTTTAATATGTGGGAGTTCGATCCGGCACAGCACCAGACTTTGAATGGGCTCTTCGACACTACATACGAAGAGGTCTGGAAGGTGCTGTTCAAGGGCGCCGAGGCTCCAGCATCCGCTACCGAAGATCGCGGATTCAGCTTGGAGCGTCCAGCTGATGAAGTAAGTTATTCTGTCCTTTAAGGGATGCTTGTTTTCCATAGTTTGACTCTATGCGGGATCTAAACTCCCTTTCCTTTGATAGGACTGGCTGAAGAAGGCCGCACAGGCTATCTGTCCGGCCCCATTGCTAGAGGACCCAGCTGACGCCCGCCTAACAGGGCTGCTGGCTCCGGCACCCCACGTGGTGCCGGAGAAGAAGGCCAAGAAGAAGGCCACGGGGACTCGGAAGAGTTCCCGTTTTCAGGTGCTATCGGATGATGAATCCGAGGCCGACTCCTCCCACCAGGGCGAGGAGGAGAAGAAGAAAGCCTCTCCCCCAGCAGGGGGAGGGAAGAAAAGGAAGGCCTCCCCAACAAGGGAGGCCGAAGGGTCCAAGAAGGGAAAAACTCTTCCCCCGGACTGTTCCGCCAATGCCACTGACGACGACGAGGACTGGCCTCCAAGGGCCAAGCCTCTGGCGAGATCGTAAGTATACGGACTCCCGAATAACTTCAAGGTTTTCATTTTCCGCCACATTATGTCTTTCTAATGCCGCATACAACCCTGCAGTCCGCCTAAGGATGATCTCCCCACTTCGTCAAGCGGGTCCTTAGGGGCGTCGGATATGGATTCTCTTCCGACTTCCTCCACCCCCGTGATGCGGACGATGCCGAGGTGGGATCCCAGGAAGGGATCCACCAGGAGGAGAGGGCCCCGGAGGTGTCGCAGGACAATCTCCCGGACTTTGCACCGGACTCAGCCCCGGAACCCACAGTGGCTCCGGAGTCCGGCGGGCGACCCCTTCGTAAGAAGGGCAAGACCGCGACGCCGGCTGCCTCCGTCCAACCGGAGGTGCCGGATTATTTGCTGGAGGCGCTCAACGGCGCCTCCATCAAAGAGGAACACCGCACTGTTATGAGTGCGGTGATTCAGAAGGTTCAGCTCGCCAAGAGCGGGCTGACCGAAGCGTGCAGCAGCCTTCTAACAGGCTTTGAGGTAAGAATTTCAATATATGTAAAATGGTACCGCATAGATAGTAGCCCCTGATGCTCGGTTCGGTGTTCGGAAAGAAAAGCCGGACTGAGGATCTTTAGAAAGATAAACGCAGGAGTCATGAAAATATGTCAATATGGGATTGCAGGCTGTGCTGCTGACCTCCGCCGCACTGACTGCGGAGGTCAATACTTTGAAGGAAAACCTCGAGCAGTCCGAGAACGAGCTCGGCCGTGCCAAGAAGCAGCTCGAGGAAAAATAAGGTGAGTAATACCTTATGAAAATTGTACCTTACAGAAAAGGATTTAGTTGCAAGAAAAATGACAAGGATAACTTGGGTATTGCAGGGTCCACTAACGAGGTGGCGACCTTGAAGGAGGCGGTGGCCGCGGCCGAATGCAATGCGGCCGCGAAGCACACCGAGCGACAGTGGCAGGAGGCACGGGTGGCGGAGGTACAACAAGAGCTTCAGGATCTCGTGAAAAAACATGAGAGCTTGGAGCGTGACTCAAAGACTCGAGAGTCTGAGCTTGCAACGGCTCTTGAGAGTGCCAAAGCCGCTAAGGCCGAAGCCTACAAGGCCCTCCAGGAGATTGAGGCGGTGAAGAAAATAGCAGCGGGTAAGGCATTTTTCATGCAAAGTAAGCATGTGAGTGTTAATTACCTGTTGCTTACCCGAATTCGGAGCTCTCCAGGAGCGTTCGTAGAGCTTCCTTGCAGCGTGTCCGATGCTGCCGCATTCTACCGGGCCGAGGAGGGGAGCTCGACGGAGAAGGTCTTCTGGTCTTAGTATGCTGAGGCCGGACATCCGGTGCCCCTTAGCGACCAGCTGAAGCAGCTGGTCGAGCTCCACAAGGCGGCCGAACATGCCATGAAGGGCCTCATAGTTCGGCTGTGGCCTAAGGACTATGCCTGGGAGCTACTTCGGCCTGGTGCGGTGGCTGGTGGATGCGTGCCTGTGGGTTGAAGTTATCAAGCACTCCGCCTGTATTGAGGGTGCCCGTCGGGCCCTTGCCCGTGCAAAGATGCACTGGGGCAAGATGGATGCCCAGAAGCTTGTGACGGACCCCCCACCAGAGGGCAAGGAGCATCGCACGCCCGAGATGTATTATAAGAGTGTGCTGAAGGGCGCCCGCACTATTGCGGGTGAATGCTCCAAAGATGTAATATTTGAGTAGACTCGCATTTTGTTATCCTGTGCGCTAAAAACTTGGTTCATATGCGCTAAGCAACGCTTGTTAATTTAAAATATTACCTTCTGTGCCGCTGTTTATCAAATCTGAGAGATGGCAAGTCGTCGGCTTCAGCCCCCATGCCACGAGTTCTGGGGTGTTCGGGATAAACTCGAGCGCTCTTGTTCCCATTTTTGGGTCCATCTAGGGAGGCGCTCGACACAGCGAACAAGGCAACCAGACTTATAATGCTTGAACACTCTCACTTAGCCATAGAATTCTATAATTTTAAATTTCGGCGAAGCCCCTAGTCTTCGGAAGGCCGAATTTGGGGCGCTATCCACGCCTTGGCCGGACAGTATCCGGCTCCTCGCTCTAAGCAGCATAAGTCTTTAAGGACTCACAAAAAACCTCCCGAACAACGACCGGTCTCGCCTGATCATGACGGTCAGTTTTAGCTTTCTCCACTAAGGCGTTAACCCAGCTCAACTGGGGCGCAATCGCAGTGGTTCTCCCAGTGCTACCTTAGCCGATATAACGGAACGTAAGGTACCAAAACATGGGAGCCGGGCAAACCCAACTATTGACCAAAGACATGATTCGGAGCCGATGCATATAGTGCTATAAGTTCGGGGTGCCGCACTTGTGAAAGTGTTCGGACTCATCACACCATGACGTGGGGAACATAAGCCCCTGGTGTGTTTTAGCCGTACCAAAGTGTACGGATGCAATATGCCGTGGATGAACATATGTATGAAAAGGAAATGCAATTATAAGAAAAAAGGTGCTGCATTGTTTTATTCAATAAGTGCTGCTACGAATGCAGAATGATACAAATAGTGCAATAAGCAAGGTATGGGACTGTTAAACATGTCCCCCTCCAGGGGTAGGCTGCAGATTGGTGTATAAAAATGCTCGTAACGGAGACCACCTGTATATTCGTTGTAGCCTTTATCCTTTCCTGGCTGTTGCATCGTGAGTTCGGCAGATCTGCTGCCAGACAGGGCCTCTAACAAACGGAGTCCTGTGGGTAAAAAATAAAAGGTAAGAAGAAAAGAAAAAAGAACGACACACTTGAGAGCCCCTGGTGCGGTTGAGCCGCAGTCTGGGTTTATCGTGGTCGTGCCCCTCTCCCCATGCCCATGGTATCTTCAGAGCGTAATGGTGTACGCGAAGGATCTGCTTTAACGTTTCGCAGGAGCTGGGGTTGGGGCCGCACTGCTACGCGTGCTCGGAACGTGCCAGGTAGTCTTGTTGTAAGTTACTCCGGGCGCGCTTAGCTGTGTCGGCCGCTTAAAGGCCGGACTCGAGAATTGCCTTAAGAGGCTGCATTGCACTTCTGCCGCAAGAGCCGCTGTATGTTCCTCCGTGCGGAGAGAACATTCAGTGTTTTCGTTGACCGTGATGACTCCTCGAGGGCCTGGCATCTTGAGCTTGAGGTATGCGTAGTGCGGCACCGCGTTGAACTTTGCAAACGCAGTACGTCCGAGCAAGGCATGATAGCCGCTGCGGAACGGGACTATGTCGAAGATTAACTCCTCGCTTCGGAAGTTATCCGGGGATCCGAAGACCACTTCCAGTGTAATTGAGCCTGTACAATTGGCTTCTACACCTAGTATGACGCCTTTAAAGGTCGTTTTGGTAGGTTTAATCCTTGAGGGGTCTATGCCCATTTTGCGCACTGTATCCCGGTAAAGCAGGTTCAGGCTGCTGCCGCCGTCCATCAGGACTCTGGTTAGGTGAAATCCATCGACGATTGGGTCTAAGACCAGTGCGGCGAATCCGCTGTGGCGGATGCTGGTGGGGTGGTCCCTTCGGTCAAAAGTGATCGGGCAGGAGGACCATGGGTTGATCTTCGGGGCAACTGGCTCCATCGCGTAGACATCCCTAAGTGCACGCTTCCGCTCCCTTTTGGGTATGTGCGTTGCGTATATCATGTTCACCGTCCGCACCTATGGGGGGAAACCCTTCTGTCCTCTATTGTTCGGTGGTTGGGTCTCGTCCTCGTCATCGCTATGTAGCCCCTTGTCATTGTTTTCGGCAATTAACTTGCCTGCCTGCTTGAATACCCAACAGTTCCTATTGGTGTGGTTAGCTGGCTTTTCGGGGGTGCCGTGTATCTGGCACAAGCGGTCGAGTATTCGGTCCAAGTTGGACGGACCCGGAGTAGTTCTTTTGAATGGCTTTCTCCGCTGACCGGGTTTAGAGCCTCTGAATCCGGCATTGACTGCCGTATCCTCAATTTGATCGCCGTTAATGCGGCGTTTGTTTTTGTTGCGACGCGGCCTGCCATTTTGGTCCTTGAAGTCCGGACTGCCAGAATTTTTGCTGAGGTTGTTGCTGCGTGCTAGCCAGCTGTCCTCACCCGCGCAGAAGCGGGTCATGAGTGATGTGAGGGCTGCCATGGATTTCAGCTTTTCCTGTCCCAGGTGCCAGGCAAGCCACTCGTCGCGGATGTTATGCTTAAAGGCCGCTAGGGCCTCCACATCCGGACAGTTGACGATTTGGTTTTTCTTGGTTAAGAACCGTGTCCAGAATTGCCTGGCCGATTCGTCTGGCTGCTGAATTATGTGGCTTAGGTCATCAGCATCTGGTGGTCGCACATAAGTGCCCTGGAAGTTATCGAGGAATGCGGCTTCCAGGTCCTCCCAACTCCCAATTGACTCTGCTGGCAAGCTGTTGAGCCAATGCCGGGTTGGTCCTTTAAGCTTGAGGGGGAGGTATTTGATGGCGTGAAGATCGTCACTGCGGGCCATGTGGATGTGAAGGAGATAGTCTTCAATCCAAACCGCGGGGTCTGTTGTGCCATCGTAGGATTCAATATTGACGGGTTTAAACCCTTCGGGGATTTGATGATCCATTACTTCATCTGTGAACCATAGTGGGTGTGCGGCGCCTCTGTACTGGGCGATATCACGACGGAGCTCAAGGGAGCTTGGTCTATTTTGTTCGGCCCAGCCAGACTTACCGTGTCCGGCGCGACGATTGTCGTCACGTATCGTGGGACGCCCATGCGATCCATAGATCGATCTTGATTGTCTTGCCTTATCCTCCAATATATCTCGCAAGTCCGGAGTGTTCCCCTGTGGCCGTGTGCTTTTCGAGCGATGCCGGGGTACGGGTCTGGTGAAGGGCCTAGAGGCCACTCTGTCGCGACCACGGGGTGGTCGGTCAGCCGTATTGTCTCCTGGTGATGCGGGTTCGTAAGCCTCCTCCTCTAATCGGGGGAGCAGCTTGCGTTTAGGGTAGCTTTTGGAGGGGTGTTCCAGCTCATGCTCTTCGGCCGCGAGGACTTCAGTCCATCTGTCGGCTAGCAGATCCTGATCAGCTCTAAGCTGTTGCTGCTTTTTCTTGAGGCTGTTCGCCGTGGCCATAAGCCTGCGTTTAAAACGCTCTTGCTCGACGGGATCCTCAGGTATGACAAATTCGTCATCGTCGAGGCTCGCTTCGTCTCTGGAGGGAGGCGTATAATCCTCTGCCTCCTCCCCTTCCGCTCCTTCATAAGGGCTGGCGTCTCCGTCCTCCTGCGCTGTATCTTGCTGGAGCGGGTTGTCTTCGGCACTGTCCGGTGTATTATTGTCTCCGGTGCCGGAGTCTTCATTCTTGTTGTGTCGGGATTTAGAGCGGCGCCGCTGACGCTGGCGCTTGGGCTGTTTTTTGGAGGGGTCATCCTCCTCTTTTCCTTCGCCATTCCCATCTTTTGGGATATCCACCATGTATATGTCATACGATGAGGTGGCTGTCCAGTGCCCAGTGGGCGCTGGCTCTTGGTCGTCTCCGGCGTCGTCGTCCATACCGTCGATGTCCTCGGAGTCGTAGTCTAGCATGTCGGTTAAATCATCGACAGCGGCTACCAAGTGGGTGGTGGGTGGGCTTTGAATTTCTTCATCGTCCGCATCCCAACCGTCCTAACCGCAGTCCGGCCAGGGCTCTCCTGATAATGAGAGATATTTTAGCGAACTCAAGATGTCGCCGGAAGGTGAGTGTTGGAAGACGTCCGCTGCGGTGAACTCCATGATCGGCGCCCAATCGGATTCGATCAGGGCGGGCGCGGGAGGTGCAGAGTCCGGCGAGGAGTCCGGCACCTTGGAGTCACGAGCTTTATGAGGGACAAAGTCAGTGTTCGGCTCTATCGCCGTAGAGGTTGCAGCCCCCAAGGCGGTGTCTAGGCATCCATCCTCGATCTGCGTGGCCGGCTCCGAATTGAGGATTGGAGCAGGCTTGAGTGCGGCCTCCAGGGTACTGTCCGGCGGCAGAGCCAAATCATGCCCGACGTGACAGTGTGGCATGCTCGGCTGTGGCTCGAATCCGTCGAAGATCAAGTCCCCGCGGATGTCAACCGTGAAGTTCAAACTTCCAAATCTGACCTGACGGCCAGGGGCGTACCTTTCGATCTGCTCCAGTTGGCCAAGCGAATTGGCCCGCAGTGCAAAGCCGCCGAATACGAAGATCTATCTGGGGAGGAAGGTCTCCCCCTGGACTGCGTCGTTGATGATGATCGAAGAAGCCATCGAGCCTATCGGTGACGACACAGAGGAACTCTCAATGAAAGCACCAATGTCGGTGCCAAAACCGGCGGATCTTGGGTAGGGGGTCCCGATCTGTGCGTCTAGGCGGATGGTAACAGGAGACGAGGGACACGATGTTTTTACCCAGGTTCGGGCCCTCTTGATGGAGGTAAAACCCTACGTCCTGCTTGATTAATATTGATGATGTGGGTTACAAGAGTAGATCTACCACGAGATCAAGGAGGCTAAACCCTAGAAGCTAGCCTATGGTATGATTGTTGTTCGTCCTATGGACTACATCCATCCGGTTTATATAGACGCTGGAGAGGGCTAGGGTTACACAGAGTCGGTTACAAAGGTAGGAGATCTACATATCCGTATCACCAAGCTTGCCTTCCACGCCAAGGAAAGTCCCATCCGGACACGGGACGAAGTCTTCAATCTTGTATCTTCATAGTCTTGGAGTCCGGCCGATGATGATAGTTCGGCTATCCGGACACCCCCTAGTCCAGAACTCCCTCACAGACCCTGAGCATAAATAAACGAAGCGCTGGCGCCCTAAGTTATAGCATGCATGCTAGGTTGAATATCTCCCTCGGTTAGGGTTGATAGTGCTTAGCGGCGACTAACCCCTAGCATAGAGGTCGAGTCTGCGTCTCTCTGTTCCTTTTCGTCCTCTTTGTTTGCAGGGTACATGGGCATTCCCGCTGAGCTATATGGAAGAAAGAGAACGAGCCGGTGCTCCGGCCCCGGCAAGCCAAGGTTGCCGGGGGCTGAAGACACAAGGGTCCACCCACGGCAAGCCAAGGTTGCCAAGGGGCTGCAGATTCAAATAAGTCCTTCTTCCCCTGTTTTGCATTTCCGTACGGGATTGGGATATATGAAACCTCATTTTGTTCCTAGGTTACCATGCTCCCCTTTGCCTGCACCCAAGAAACTATTCCCTTGGGTTGGAATCTGGTTGTAGCCGCGGTGACAAGGAAGCAAGCGTAGGGCCTAACCCTACTTCGCCCCTGTCTCCTATGAAAAGCGTGAGTGTGGTCAAATGAAGTAAGGGAGCGGCAAGTCCTGTTGCCGGGGGAAAATGTTTATATTAAAAATAACAAGGATTCGTTCCTTGGTATGGGCTTCACTCACACATTAAGAACCCGGCAAGCACCCTTTTTCATTAATACGCCCCATACAGGTACAGTCGTACGGAATGTAAACATGAGCAAGGGGATTACAAGTTTTAAAATGAACTAAGGCCCGTGGGCTTATAAACCAAAAAGAGACAAGGTGCCCGTAATCCCTTTCTTGTCCCTTTCCTCGGGAAATAGAACAAGAAAGCAAGAGGGCGAAAGGAGCACCTAGGCAAGGTATGAGCAGTAGAAGGCGCCAAGAGAACATGTTGGCGGCCGCCTAGGAGATGGCTGGTGATGATGGTGCCGGGAAAGAGCTGGAAGATGAGGCAGCGGTCCGCCAATATGCTACAAAGGTGTTGATGCCATCGTACTCCGACTTGATGGCCCGCCACCCGCCTTCTTTGCCTTCTCCGGCCTTTCCACGCCAGCCGCCCAAGGAGGCGACCTCGAGAAGTTCAAGGAGCCGGCCCCACTGGGAGAAGGGGCCAGGTGCAGATGCTGCTGCTACCGATGCCGCCCCGGGACGGCGGTCCGACGCCTAGTCGGACCCGTCATCCTCTCGCCTGCTGTCCTCATCGTTGCTGTTGCTGTCCTCCTCGTCACTCTCGCTCGAGGAAGAGTCTTCGTCATCAGAGAAACTCTCCACGCAACACTTTAGGTGAGTTCCGAAGTCTCCAAAGACCTTGACGGAGAGTAGGTCGTTCTCCATTAGTTTGAAATAGAGAACGAGCCCCGTCCTCAGGCTGTGAATGCGAGCAAAGGACTTCCATCCACGATGGAGATACATGACATGAGGGGCTGGGAAATTGACATCAGCCCATGTGCCACTATTCCCGCATCTCCTCATATGGAGTCTTAGAGCCTGTGGCGGGTCGAGCTCTCCCAAGAAAATGGTGTAGGGATACGAAGACGACGACGCGCTGGCCAGCGCAGCCTGATGAAGAATTTGCGAGGCTGGTTCCCGACGTGGCCCTCCATTGGGAGTGGGACCGCTAGCGGAGGCGAGGCCGGTGCGCCGCCCTGTCCTCCTCTTCCCAAGCAGCACGAAGACCTCAGCCTTGCCCCCTCCCCCTTCCCCTCGTGGTCGGCTCCGCCGCCACAAACTCTTGGGAAGGAGGGGCGCGTTGTCGAGTGGAGACCCTCGCCGCCACTGTCGAAGCATCAACGTGCCCTCTCACCATAGCAGAAGGAAGAAAGAAGCCAAGGTGGGAGGAGGCGGATGGCGAAAGATTGAGGGGTGTCATCCCTCCCCCTCCCGTCCTTATAAAGGGGTGGAATCGGGGATCGGCCGCCTCTCTCAACCAATCCGGCTCATTAAGGTGGCAGCAGGCGAGGCCGTCGACCGCCCTCCTCGCCCAATTGAAGGCACATGGGTATCGAGCCACGCGCGCGTGCCTTCCCATATTCCATGCGCCTGTCACCTACACCACGCCGTGCATGCGGTGTACATGGTGCAAGGGGCGGGCGTAGTGGGAAACGTGGAAGGACGGTTCCAAGGCGGAGAGAGTAAATGAGAAGCGGCCCTGCAGTCTTAAAGGGACATGCAAGCCTCCTCTTTACTATTCACCGCAGGATGACGCAAGCACGCTTCGGTCATGATACGTCTCCAATGTATCTATAATTTTTGATTGTTCCATGCTATTTTATTACTTGTTTTGAATGATATTTGGCTTTATTATACACTTTTATATTACTTTTGGGACAAATCTATTAACCGGAGGCCCAACCCATATTGCCGTTTTATTGCTTGTTTTAGTATTTCGAAGAAAAGGAATATCAAACGGAGTCCAAATGGAATGAAACCTTCGGCAACGTGATTTTTTGGAAGATTATCATCCTAGAGACTTGGAGTTCATGTCAGAAGATACTCGAGGAGCCCAGGAGATAGGCCCCCCCTACTGGGCGCGCCCCCCTGTCTCGTGGGCCCCTTGAGCACCCCCCGACCGACTTCTTTCGCCTATATAAGCCTACGTACCCTAAAACCATTGAAAATCAAGATAGATCGGGAGTTCCGCCGCCGCAAGCCTCTGTATCCACCAAAAACCTCTCGGGAGCCCGTTCCGGCACCCTGCCGGAGGGGGATCCCATCATCGGTGGCCATCTTCATCATCTCGGCACTATCCATGACAAGGAGGGAGTAGTTCACCCTCGGGGCTGATGTTATGTACCAGTAGCTATGTGTTTGATCTCTCTCTCTCTCTTGTCTTCCCTCTATGGCACGATCTTGATGTATCCCGAGCTTTGAGATTATAGTTGGATCTTATGATGTTTCTCCCCCTCTACTCTCTTGTAATGGATTGAGTTTCCCCTTTGAAGTTTTCTTATCGGATTGAGTCTTTATTTGAGAACACTTGATTTATGTATTGCCGTGTTTATCTGTGGTGACAACGGGATATCACGTGCCACTTGATGTATGTTTTGGTGACCAACTTGCGGGTACCGCCCATGAACCTATGCACAAGGGTTGGCACACGTTTTCTTGACTCTCCGGTAGAAACTTTGGGGCACTCTTTGAAGTACTTTGTGTTGGTTGGATGAATCTGAGATTGTGTGATGCATATCGTATAATCATGCACACGGATACTTGAGGTGACAATGGAGTATCTAGGTGACATTAGGGTTTTGGTTGATTTGTGTCTTAAGGTGTTATTCTAGTACGAACTCTTGAATAGATCGATCCGAAAGAATAACTTTGAGGTGGTTTCGTACCCTACCATAATTTCTACGTTTGTTCTCTGCTATTAGTGGCTTTGGAGCGACTCTTTTTTGCATGTTGAGGGCTTGTTATATGATCTATCTATGTTATTATTGTTGAGAGAACTTGCACTAGTGAAAGTATGAACCCTAGGCCTTGTTTCCTATCATTGCAATACCGTTTACGATCACTTTTATCATTAGTTACCTTGCTTTTTTTTATAATTTCAGATTACAAATACCTTTATCTACCATCCATATTGCACTTGTATCACCATCTCTTTGCCGAACTAGTGCACCTATACAATTTACCATTGTATTGGGTGTGTTGGGGACACAAGAGACTCTTTGTTATTTGGTTGCAGGGTTGTTTGAGAGAGACCATCTTCATCCCACGCCTCCCACGGATTGATAAACCTTAGGTCATCCACTTGAGGGAAATTTGCCACTGTCCTACAAACCTGTGCACTTGCAGGCCCAACAACGTCTACAAGAAGAAGGTTGTGTAGTAGACATCAAGCTCATTTCTGGCGCCGTTGCCGGGGAGGCTAGGTAAAGGGCACTCACTCACACCCCGTCAACTAAGCTCTTTTCTGGCGCCATTGCCGGGGAGGTGAGTGCTTGAAGGTATATCTTTAGATCTTGCAATCGAATCTTTTTGTTTCTTGTTTTATAACTAGTTTAGTTTATAAAAGAAAACTACAAAAAAATGGAGTTGAATTTGTCTCATACGCTTCGTCTTTTTAATATCTTTCGTGAGTTTGATGGAAAGGAAAATTGTGCTCAAGTGCTAGAAGAAGAAATCTATAGAATGTTTGACACTAAATATTTGAATGATGAGCATGATTGCAATGTTGTTAGTATGAATTCCTTGAATATCCATGATGCTAATGATATGCAAAGCTACAAGCTTGGGGAAGCTATGTTTGATGAAGATGATATATTTTGCCCCCCCCCCCAAGCTTTGATGAGCAAATTTATTTTGATGATAGCATGCCTCCTATTTATGATGATTATATTGATGAAAGTGGGTTTGGAAGAGTGTCAACTTTAGGAAGTAGTGATCCCACTATTTTGGAGGATGTTGAATCTTATTGTGATGAATATGAAAGTGGATTTGGAAGAGTGTCAACTTTATTTAGTGATGATTCCACTATTTCGGAAGAGGTTCCAATTGATTATGAGAACAAAGTTGCTATCTATGATGATTATTGTGATGACTTGTATGCTATTAAGAATAATGAAAACCATGAAACTTGTCATAATGATTTTAGTTTTCAATCGGATTATGCCTCACATGATAATTATTTTGTTGAGTTTGCTCCCACTACTATTCATGAGAAGAATTTTGCTTATGTGGAGAGTAGTAAATTTTCTATGCTTGTAGATCATGAAAATAGTGCTTTAGGTGCTGGTTGTTGAATTCATTCATGATGCTACTGAATATTATTATGAGGGAGGAACTTATGCTTGTAGGAATTGCAATAATGTCAAGTTTCCTCTCTATGTGTTGAAATTTTTGAAGCTATGCTTGTTTTACCTTCCTATGCTAGTTGATTATTGTTCCCATACGTTGTTTGCTCACAAAATCCCTATGCATAGTAAGTGGGTTAGACTTAAATGTGCTAGTCATATGCTTCATGATGCTCCCATTATGTTTCAATTCTTATCTTTTATGTGAGCATCATTGCCATCATCATGCCTAGCTAAAAAGGCATTAAAGAAAAGCTTTTGTTGGGGGACAACCCAATATTTATCCTTACTGTTTTGGTGTTTCCACATGATTATTCTACTGTAGTAATCATGTTTTATAGCTTTTATTTCAATAAAGTGCCAAGTATAACCTTTGGGAAGACTTGGGTGAAGTCTATGTGATTTTGCTGTAAAAAACAGAAACTTTAGCGCTCACGATATTAGCTGCCATTTTTTACTGATGAGCGCTTTTAGGTTGATTATTTTTTCAGATGATTAATAGACAAATTCCTCAGGTCCAGCAATTTATTTCATAATTGTTTGAGTTCCATAAGTATACGTTTGATACAGATTACTACAGACTGTTCTGTTTTTGACAGATTCTGTTTTCATTGTGTTGTTTGCTTATTTTGATGCATCTATGGCTAGTATTAAGTGGTATGAATCATAGAGAAGTTGGAATACAGTAGGTTTTACACCAATATGAATTTATAATGAGTTCATTACAGTACCTAAGTGGTGGTTTTATTTTCTTATACTAACGGAGCTTACGAGTTTTGTTTTGAGTTTTGTGTGGTTGAAGTTTTCAAGTTTTGCGTAAAGATTTGATGTACTATGGAATAAGGAGTGGCAAGAGCCTAAGCTTGGGGATTCCCAAGGCACCCCAAGGTAATATTCAAGGACAACCAGGAGCCTAAGCTTGGGGATGCCCCGGAAGGCATCCCCTCTTTCGTCTTCGTTCATCGGCAACTTTAATTGGAGCTATATTTTTATTCACCACATGATATGTGTTTTTCTTGGAGCGTCATTTTATTTTGTTAGTTTTTGCTTGCTGTTAGTTATAATAATGTTTTGCATCTTTAGGTTCAATAAAAATGTCAAGGATAGCCTTTGCCATGCTTATTTTGCTAGTATACATGTTGCTGTTTGAAAACAGAAAGTTTACCGCTGTTGCAAAAATTCCCCAGAAAAGTCAGAGAATGGTATAATGTTGAATATTTTTTGCATGTTGAGATCTGATAAATTTATTACAGTTGGAATTTTATTTCATAAATTTTGGAGTCAGGGAAGTATTGATACTCTTGCATTCTTTACAGACTTTACTGTTATGGCAGATTGCTGTTATGGTTGCATTGTTTGCATATGTTTGCTTGTTTAATGATTCTATTTGAGGATAGGAGTGTTAAATATGCAGACACATTTAGTATGCAATGTTGAATAATAATTTTAGTAATTTGTTACAGTAGAAAATGATAAGGTTTTGCATTGGTTTATACTAACCTATCTCACGGGTTCTTGTTGAGTTTGGTGTGGATGAAGCTTATGATAAAAAGAGAAACCATGATATGAGAGGAATTAAGGAGACACAAAAGTTCAAGCTTGGGGATGCCCAAGGCACCCCAAGATAATATTTCAAGAAGTCTCAAGCATCTAAGCTTGGCGATGCCCCGTTAGGCATCCCACCTTTCTTCTTCAACAACTATCGGTTAGTATCGGTTGAGCCTAAGTTTTTGCTTCTTCACATGAGTTGTGCTATCCTTGCAATGTCATTTTATTTTGTTTTGCTTGCTGTTTGAATAAGATACCAAGATCTGAAATTCTTTAATGAGAGAGAGTCTTCATATAGTTGCATAATTATTTAGCTACTCATTGATCTTCACTTATATCTTGTTGGAGTAGTTTGTCGTTTGCTCTAGTGCTTCACTTATATCTTTTAGAGCAGGGCGGTGGTTTTATTTTGTAGAAATTAATGAACTCTCATGCTTCACTTATGTTATTTTGAGAGTCTTAAACAGCATGGTAATTTGAATGAAAACTATCTTAGGAAGTGAATTGCATGCTATGATCAATTTGATACTTGATAATTGTTTTGAGATATGGAGGTAGTGATATTAAAGTCATGCTAGTTGGGTGATTATGAATTTAAAGAATGCTTGTTTTGAAGTTAGCAAGTCCCGTAGCATGCACGTATGGTTAAAGTTGTGTAACAAATTTGAAACATGAAGTGTACCTGGCTTGTGCATCCTTATGAGTGGCGGTCGGGGACGAGCGATGGTCTTTTCCTACCAATCTATCCCCCTAGGAGCATGCGCGTAGTGCTTGATTTTTTATGACTTCTAAATTTTTGCAATAAGTATATGAGTTCTTTTGACCAATGTTGAGTCCATGGATTATACGCACTTTTACCTTTCCACCATTGCTAGCCTCTTCGGTACCGTGCATTGCCCTTTCTCACCTTGAGAGTTGGTGCAAACTTCGCCGGTGCATCCAAACCCCATGATACGATACTCTCTATCACACATAAGCCTCATTATATCATACCTACCTATTTATGGCATTTCCATAGCCATTCTGAGATATATTTCCATGCAACTTTCCACCATTCCGTTTATCATCATCATGACATACTTTACTTTTGTCATATTGCCATTGCATGATCATGTAGTTGACATCGTATTTGTGGCAAAGCCACCATGCATTATTTTTCATACATGTCACTCTTGATTCATTGCACCATCCCGGTACACCGCCGGAGGCATTCATATAGAGTCATATCTTGTTCTAGCTTCGAGTTGTAATTCATATGTTGTAATCAATAGAAGTGTGATGATCATCATTATTAGAGCATTGCCCAAAAAGAAAAAAAAGAAAAAAAGAAAAATAAAGAAAGGCAAAAAAAGGCCCAAAAAAAGGGAAAAGAAAGAAAGGAAAAAGAAAAAAATAAAAGAAAAATAAATAAATAAAAAGGGCAATGCTACTATCTCTTTTTCCACACTTGTGCTTCAAAGTAGCACCATGTTTTTCATGTAGTGAGTCTCATAGGTTGTCTTTTTCATACTAGTGGGAATTTTTTATTATAGAACTTGGCTTGTATATTCCTACAATGGGCTTCCTCAAATGCCCTAGGTCTTCATGAGCAAGCAAGTTGGATGCACACCCACTAGTTTTCTTTTGTTGAGCATTCATTTATAGCTCTAGTGCATCCCTTGCATGGCAATCCCTACTCCTCATATTGACATCAATTTATGGGCATCTCCATAGCCCGTTGATTATCCTCGTCAATGTGAGACTTTCTCCTTTTTTGTCTTCTCCACACAACCCCCATCATCATATTCTATTCCACCCATAGTGTTATATCCATGGCTGACGCTTATGTATTGCGTGAAGGTTGAAAAAGTTTGAGATTATTTAAGTATGAAACAATTGCTTGGCTTGTCATCGGGGGTATAGAAGTTGGGAACATCTTTGTGTGACAAAAATGAAACATAGCCTAACTATATGATTTTGTAGGGATGAACTTTCTTTTGCCATGTTATTTTGAGAAGACATGATTACTTTGATTAGTATGCTTGAAGTGTTACTATTTCTTTTGTCAATACGAAATTTTATTTTGAATCATTTGGATCTGAACATTCATGCCACAATAGAGAGAAATACATTGAGAATCATGCTAGGTAGCATTCCACATCAAAAATTCTGTTTTTATCATTTACCTACTCGAGGACGAGCAAGAATTAAGCTTGGGGATGCTTGATACGTCTCCAACGTATCTATAATTTTTGATTGTTCCATGCTATTTTATTACCTGTTTTGAATGATTATGGGCTTTATTATACACTTTTATATTACTTTTGGGACTAACCTATTAACCGGAGGCCCAGCCCATATTGTTGTTTTATTGCCTGTTTCAGTATTTTGAAGAAAAGGAATATCAAACGGAGTCCAAACGGAATGAAACCTTCGGCAACGTGATTTTTTGGAAGATTATCATCCTGGAGGCTTGGAGTTCACGTCAGAAGATACTCGAGGAGCCCAGGGGATAGGGCCCCCCCCCCACTGGGCATGCCCCCTGTCTCGTGGGCCCCTCGAGCACCCCCTGACCAACTTCTTTCGCCTATGTAAGCCTACGTACCCTAAAACCATCGAAAATCAAGATAGATTGGGAGTTCCGCCGCCGCAAGCCTCTGTAGCCACCAAAAACCTCTCGGGAGCCCATTTTGGCACCCTCTCAGAGGGGGATCCCATCACCGGTGGCCATCTTCATCATCCTGGTGCTATCCATGACGGGGAGGGAGTAGTTCACCCTCAGGGCTGAGGGTATGTACCAGTAGCTATGTGTTTGATCTCTCTCTCTCTCTCTCTCTCGTGTTCTCTCTTGTTCCCTCTATGGCACGATCTTGATGTATCCCGAGCTTTGCTTTTATAGTTGGATCTTAAGATGTTTCTCCCCCTCTACTCTCTTGTAATGGATTGAGTTTCCCCTTTGAAGTTTACTTATCGGATTGAGTCTTTATTTGAGAACACTTGATGTATGTCTTGCCGTGTTTATCTGTGGTGACAATGGGATATCACGTGCCACTTGATGTATGTTTTGGTCACCAACTTGCGGGTACCGCCCATGAACCTATGCATAGGGGTTGGCACACGTTTTCTTGACTCTCCGATAGAAACTTTGGGGCACTCTTTGAAGTACTTTGTGTTGGTTGGATGAATCTGAGATTGTGTGATGCATATCGTATAATCATGCCCACGGATACTTGAGGTGACAATGGAGTATCTAGGTGACATTAGGGTTTTGGTTGATTTGTGTCTTAAGGTGTTATTCTAGTACGAACTCTTGAATAGATCGATCTGAAATAATAACTTTGAGGTGGTTTCGTACCCTACCATAATCTCTATGTTTGTTCTCTGCTATTAGTGGCTTTGGAGTGACTCTTTGTTGCATGTTGAGGGCTTGTTATATGATCTATCTATGTTATTATTGTTGAGAGAACTTGCACTAGTGAAAGTATGAACCCTAGGCCTTGTTTCCTATCATTGCAATACCGTTTACGCTCACTTTTATCATTAGTTACCTTGCTGTTTTTATAATTTCAGATTACAAATACCTTTATCTACCGTCCATATTGCACTTGTATCACCATCTCTTCGCCGAACTAGTGCACCTATACAATTTACCATTGTATTGGGTGTGTTGGGGACACAAGAGACTCTTTGTTATTTGGTTGCAGGGTTGTTTGAGAGAGACCATCTTCATCCCACGCCTCCCACGGATTGATAAACCTGAGGTCATCCACTTGAGGGAAATTTGCTACTGTCCTACAAACCTGTGCACTTGCAGGCCCAACAACGTCTACAAAAAGAATGTAGTGTAGTAGACATCAGGTCACCCCATGCACGATCCCCACATCACGCATTCAACGTGGGTCGTAGGGAAGCGCAGCGGACAAAAGCTTTCCATGGTAAAAATCGGCCCCGCCTGCCTGCACACCATTCTAGGCCTAGCCCAACAACGCGTCGCGCTTATGTATGGCCCAGGCCTGGGGGCTCCTATCGGTGTACTGAAGTAGGGGCTCTACTGTGCACCCCCTTACTTGTGCATGGGCAGTTAGAGCCGCGCCTGCGGCCACACTTAGCAGAGCAAAGGAGGGAGGCCGAAGCCACAAGACCATCAAAACAACGCCAAGACAAGAAACATAAGGAGCAAGAGGGCGAGGTGGACTCCCCCGACAAGACCCTTGCCGGGGCAGCCTCCACAGCCCCGGCAAGAGACTTGCCAGGGGTACTTGCCCAACACCAGCGGAGCACGCCACCCTTGAGCCCCAGGTTTTCCAAACACCATCAGCCACATAGGAACAAGGGCTCGGGAGGCCCCTCCATAATGGCATGCATATCTTCGTGAAAATTATTAGCACACAAGATCAGATGAGGACCAGATGACGGCGATCCTCGGCACGATCCCAGCCGAGGAAACCCATGAGGCCTCCGGCAAGATCCTTGCCTGGGACGACCTCACTGCCGTGGCAAGACCCTTGCCGGGGCCCCGGCAAGACCCTTGTCGAGGACATCAGCGGGGCCGCAGCCAAGCTCACACCTGCCAAGGCTCCTCCGCCATTCCCATGCAGCTGCCATCCCAGCCAGCCAGACGAGCACCTGTGTGGTGTCATGTGGCCTCGAGACCAGCTCAACAAGCACCTGCGTGGTGGCATGCAGATCTTCGTGAAGACGCTGCCACCGTGCCACCTTAGCAACCTGCCAGCCTACATGGCAGTGCCCGCCTCGCTGGCCTGGACGTGCATCGAAGAAAGGCGAGGCGACAACAAAGTGAGGGGACACCTAAGGGGCGCATTTAATGCGCCTTGTCCCGTAATGACAGGCCATAAGCATGGCTACTATACCCTTTCCACCTCATGTGTGCCACTGTGGCATCCCCTTTTTTCCTATAAAAGGAGGCCCGAGGCGTACTGGAGGGGGACTCGGCTTTTTGGGCAGGTCACGCATCATAGCTAGCTCAAGAACACTGAAATACATACCAGAGCAGGACTAGGGTATTACGCGATCCCCGCGGCCCGAACCTGGGTAAACGACCTTCGTGCTGGCTCTTAGACCCGCTCTTCTCAGAACCCCATGCCTGCCAACCACCGTAGGGATTCAGTTGATCCCATAGGTGTCGTTCTCACCGACATCATCATCTAATTATTTTGGGATTTCATTATTCTTTAGTACTTTGATACATCATAGTACGTCGGTTTCATTCTTGTACCTATTAGCCCCTCATACATGGTTGCACATGTGAGGCTTGAACTGCCTGTGCAATAAGAAAGAACCCCCTTTGTCGCCACACTTCCTAGTAGTAGTGTCATTGAGTGGAATCATGCCCATGGTCGGAGGCTTCATGATAGAATGTTTATTTACATTGGTAAATTGGCAAGGAGCTAGTTAGCTTCCATGTGAGTCACCGTGAAAGTGCAACTAATCCCCGGGTGGTTTTGGTAATTCATAAAAACATATAGATCACTGAACTAATATCCATTCAAGTTAAATATTTCAGAAAGTTGAATGATTGGCATAGCATGGACTAGAGATGTGGACCCCTCAAAATGCTAAGGATAAAGATTGGCAAAGGTTCAAGACTCTTCATTTTCATTTTAGTGGTCCAAGATCACATTGAGTCCATAGGAAAGCCAATACTATTTAAAAGGGGATGAGGTGTTGCTTAATGGTATACTTTCTCAAAGTGCTTAGTGATATTGCTCCAAAACCCTCAACCACTTTATCATTTCCACATATGTCCAAAACCTAAAGTCAAACTCGGCCCCACCAATTTGATCTATCCAGCGCCATCGAGTTCTGTTGACATAGCCACTGCCAGAAACCCAAGTCAATTCGATCTCACCGATACGGCTCTCGTTCTCACCGAGATGGCTTTGCAAACTCTTTGTTTCCCTTCGTAACATTTCGATCTCACCGAAATGAGCGATTGGTCCCACCGAGTTTGCATTGCAAACTCTCTATTTCCCTTTCATAATGTTTTGGTCTCATCGAAAGGAGCGACCAGTCCCACCACTACAAAAAAATACACTTCCGTGATGATACGTGTTTGTCACTGTAGGTCGCGTTTTTTGTCATGCATGTACATCCTTGACAAATTTATGACAGAATCAAGATAGTCATACATGTGCTGTCGTAGAAGTGTTCCATGACATTACCAAAATTATCATCACGGAAGTGTCCACTTCTATGACGATAAATCGCGCGTCACAGAAGTGCTTTCGTCAAGGGTGACCGACACGTGGCTTCCATCATAATGGAACGCTGTTAAGCTATCGGGTCGGGTTTTGGATCTGATAACCCGTTAACAGCCCCGACCAATGGGGATTTTCCAAGTGTAAAATCATTATTGGCTGGAGGAAACACATGTTGGCTCATCGTTGGGACAGATGACATCCACTCATTGGACAGAAGTCGCCTATGATACGTCGACACGTGGCACGACCCAATAGAGGCACATTCTTGTGAAAAGGCCGGCCTGTTTGACTTGGTCAAAAGGTGGCGGCCCGGCCCATGGAAAGCCTGTTAACGACCTGTTCGCATATAAACCCATTTACAGCCCGCTAACCCAAGGCTCGTTACGCCCTATCCGAATTAGGCCCAGTAGCGCCATCTGGGCCATCCAATATGATTCCAGCCTGTTTTCACTTCTGGCCCATGTATGGCCCATGACGTCTTTCGGCCCATATGAGGCCCTATGTAACTCTTGGCCTATTAACGGCCCGTGGTGAAATTGGCCTGTAATGAACAGTGTGTCACTTTACACCCATTAACAGCCCATGGTGAAACTGACCCATAATGAACAGTGCATCACTTTATACCCATTAACAGCCCGTTATTCCGTTGGGCCATTTCCATCCCATGTTATCTTTCGGCCTTCTCAGAGCCCATTTATTCTTGGGCTCATTTCCAACACTCGTTTACTTACGGCCCGTTATTGTCATTTTCTGCTTGTGGGCCAAATTCAGTTGTGGTCCGTTAATATGTTGGGCCGTTTTCATAGCGTCATCAAATACGACCTATTAACGATGGATCGTTATGTTCGGCCCATGAACGAACGATTCCAACTCTATCCCGTTTACGGCCATAATGTGGCCTGTTATTGGCCCATGTTTGGCCAATCATACGACCCGTATAAGGCCCATTGATGATACGGCCGGTAGAAGGCCCATTGTTTCTACGACCCGTAGAAGGCCCATTAATGATACGGCTCGTAGAAAGCCCATTGTTTCTACGGCCCGTAGAAGGCCTACTGTTTCTACGGCCCGTAGAAGGCCCATTGTTTCTACGTCCCATAGGAGGCCCAGTGTCACTACAGTAAATATTAGCCCATGGTTATTGTGGCCTAGTTTTAAAAAATAGGTTATTGCAGCCACTAGCAAACCGCGGAAAAAGAACTGCACTGACTACAAGCAAACAAATAAACAAGACAAGATAAATAAGCAAGCAACTTATGCTAGGCTACCACGGCTATTACACATATTACATGCACTGGGCATCAAAGTTCGCCACCAGTGCAAATATAGGGAACAAAGCAGCACATAAACACCGCAGCAAAACATGTACAGAACTGAAACCACTTCTGAAGAGTTCAAGAAACAATATCCTGGGTACCCATAATGCTGGCAAGATGCTTGGAAAGCTTGTTAACTTTCTCTTGTTTGGCGCTTAAATCCTCCAGCGCTTGATGTTGCACAAGAAAGTACGCATCTGAATTCTGCAGGGACTTCCTCAGTACTTCGGCTTCTTGCCGCAGCACAGCTGACTGATGCCTTTCAGCTTGTAGCTGAGACTGAAGAAGCCGAAGTGATTCAGGCAGCGAGTTCGAAGAGCTTGTGCCAGCGGTACTGGCCAGTAACTCGAACACTACATCAACGCAGGACTGTGGGGTTTTCTCACTGTCTACAAGATCTTTTTATCACCTTTCTTGGAGACCAACAGGGTTGTCTCACTATCTTGAACCTTATCTGCATTACTTTCTCTACCATTGCATAGTGGGGGTGCTCTTCTCCAATATTTTGTTTGCATACTACAAGAGAAACAAGCAGACACATGACAACTTTAGCTTGTAGTATATGGAACTCATTTTGGTAAACCGGTTCAGTAGATTGGTGGACAGGATAACAACATGAAACAAACATATATCTATGTACTATGGTCACTGTATTGTCCATACCATTCTAGTTTATGTTCCCTAATCAAGATAGAGACACGTTCAACTCATATATTTTTAAGACACAACATCATAGATAGAATATAAGTGTGAGAAACTACACAACATTGGCAGCACTTGTAATGTGCATCACATGAGAACATAACTATTTATACAACTCAAACTGAAATCAACATAGAGCAAGAAGTTAGAACAGCAATCCAGTTAAAGAAATAGGTTTAAAACATACCTGTTGCGCCATTGGAGTTTCAATTGGATCCTTCAAATTCGAAAGTAGTTGGTATGAGTAAATACAGTGATGCAACAGCAAAGGAGTATGGACCATAGCTACGGAATCTGACCTGAGAATAGTTGCTCTTCTGCTTTAAACGTGGAGTTTGGGTTAGCTGTGGTGGTCTTCGTGCTTTGGGCACTACAGTAGCTTTACAAACTGCTCGTGTGGGGGTACTCTGTGGTGGACATGGTGCTTTGTCAACTATAAGTGGGTTACTATCCGCTGGGGTTGCGGTTAGATGGGTTGTAGCTGGTTCTCTGCCCAACGGTGTAAGTGTGCAATCTGGAAGAGTCTCGATTATGTGTGGTGGGGCTAGTTTGTGGGCCAGTACAACCATGGTTCTATCTGCATCGACGGGTAGCACTGTCTTTTGTGAAGAACGGGTTTTTGCTCCCTTAGATACTGCCATCACCCCCTCCAATTCAAATGGCTGATAAACAAGAAAAGAAATTGAACGTACAGACATTGTATGATAGACAGATGTGGTAATTCACATATATGTTGTCTAACCAAACAGGACAACATGACACAATTTCACATATATGATGCCTAACTAAACAGGATAGCATGACACAGTTTCAGATATATGATGGATAACTTAACAGGATATAATGGCATAATTCAACATATGATGAGTACCTAAACAGGATGACATGACAAAACTATATGATGTCTTTCTAAAATAGGTTGGGATGAAATAATTCACATACATGTTGTCTAAGTATACAGGATGGCATGATATAATTGACATAATTGATTCATATACTAAGCAGCTGGCACTCGCATGTATGATCTCTAAACTAAGCAGATAGAATTCAATATTGTGCATATGATGTCTAAACTAAGCAATGCAAGACACCATATGCATCATATGAGAAATATAAACATTGCAACTTAGAGCATACACCTCAGGTGGGATATAGGACTGGTCATCTGTCTCTGAATCCTCCTCTGAGGAGCTCCCTGTAACCATCGAGATATATGCTTCAACAGGTACCATTGCCTGCTCTGAAGACCTTGTTTTCACTCCAGATTTTTCCATAACCGGCTCAAATGGCTGATACACATGAAGAGTAGTTCAATATACATAGATTGTCGACAAATGGAATACGTAATGAAAAAAAATATGGCATGAGATAATTCACATATATGATGCCTGGCTCCATGGCGGTGCATAATTCACATATATGATAACTGGCTGAAAAACATGGCATTGCATAATTCACATATCTGATATAGAAAGCAAACAGGAGGCATTCACACAAAGCATGTCTAATCTAAGCAGATGGCATGGCAATGCAACAGACCATATGCATGATATGAGCAATATAACCCATCCAAGTTAGAGCATGCACCTCAGGGGGGGGGGGGGAATACGACTGGTCATCTCTCTCTGAATCCTCCTCTGAGGAGCTATCTGTAACCAGCAAGGAATTTGCATCGACAGGTAGCACTGACTACTCAGAAGACCTTGTTTTCACTCTAGATTTTCCCATGACCGACGCAAATGGCTGATGCACAGGAAGAGTAGATGAATGTATAAACATTGTTGACAAATGGAATACATTATGGAAAAAAATATGGCACGATACAATTCACATATACGATGACTGGCTAAACAGGATGGCATTGCATGATTCACGTATATGATGCCTGGCTAAAGAAGATGGCATTGCATAATTCCCATATACTCCCTCCGTTCCTAAATATTTATCATTTTAGAGATTTCAAATGGACTACCACATACGGATGTATATATACATATTTTAGAGATTTCATTTTAGAGTGTATATATACTCATTTTGTTCCGTATGTAGTCACTTGTTGAAATCTCTAAAGAGACAAATATTTAGGAATGGTGGGAGTATGATATAGAAACCAAACATGTGGCATTCACACAAAGCAAATCTAAACTAAGATGATGACATATAAGATGTATAATGTAAGCAATGCAAGGTGCCATATGCATGATATGACCAACATCAGCATGCCAGGTTAGAGCAAACACCTCAGGTGGTAAACAGGCGTGGTTGGCTCCTTCGGAATCTCCATCTGAATAGTTATCTTCCTCTGGAATACAATCTGGAAATGCAGGAGGGGGGGGGGCACTTCGCCCACCATGGAGCGGCGTCTGCATGACATTATATTCGCACACAACGGTCTTCTCCTTTTCTCTACATGTTCAGTATGATTGTGTACAATATCTGATATGCATAATAAAAAAATAGTTAGATTTTGTAAGGCCTAAGGTGTGCATGCAAAAATCAAGACTGATGGTAGCAAACGAGTGGATGGATCCAAAACTAATGATAGCAAGTAGATTATAACTTCAGTTTAAAAAGATAGACAATGGATCATCTATTGTTTGTTGCCCACCCAACATGAACCACATAGAAGACCCCAGATGAACCAGACAGTAGATAGATACTATTCGTTGCTGGCTCGATATGAGACCCATGGGCAATTCAAAACTCAAGATTGAACTATAAAGTAGCAGGTAATAATAACCGATGTATAACGTAAGCAAACACGAAAGACTACGACCTCTCTTCCGGAACTGTGTAGTCCTCAGGTTCATCTGCTCAGTTGATGATGGTAATGCAGTTGGCGTGGCTGCCGGCAACGGGGAAGATGATCTGAGGTGGCGAAAGAAAGTCTGCAGGGGGGATCTCTACTGCAGTGAACGCTTCTGTCGATCGTGCAGCTCAGGTGGGGTGGATGATGGCACGGCAGGAGCAGGACATAACACAGAGAGTTTTCTTTGACGCCTATCTGAAAATGAAGTAAATCTGTAAGGCCTCCTTAGAATTGGAGGATTCTATAAACGCAGGGACAGGAAAAACACAGGAATAGGATAGGAACGCACATGCAAATCAGAGCATTTGGAAACATAGGATTTCAGTCAACCTGGGTGTTTGGCTCACATGAATTGGAACAACAGAGGAATGGTGAAACAAAGTGATGCGACGAGTGTACAACCTCTTTGGCATAGCCTTGTGGACCTCAACATCATTGGGTTGGACGTGCAGGATGGTGATGATGCTGGTGTAACTGTCGGAGGCGGGGAAGAAGATCCGAGGCCTTTGGAAACAGTGCCGAGGGTACTGCTCCGCTGTGATGGACGGTTCCGTCGCTGGAGCAGCTCCGCTATGGTGTACGGCGATGAGGCTGAAGCATGACAAGATAGACAACGTTAATATGAAGTGGGACCCTAATATCATATACAATAGATGATGTAAAATACATCACCAAAAAGTGCTAGATGTAAAAAGCATCAGCCGCGCCACGGCCGCTCCGACAGATGCTGTAAGCACTGTTCACTCTGAACTTAACTGAAGAAAATTAACTTCACAGTCAAAACTGAATTTTACTGTCAAAACTGATTGAACTAGTAACAGAGCATTGCAATAGATGTTTAGGGCGTTCGAGCACCAGTAGCAGAGAAGCAGTGATCTAAATCAGCAGCCGCTCGAGCAGGGAATGCACTAGCAGAGAGTAAGTCATGCAGTAGCACCGCGAGCGAGTGCTAAAGCAGCAACTCCTGTAGCTGCCGAAGGTCGTGCAGCAGCAGCAGCAGCAGCGCAAGCGAGAGCAAGAGCAGAGCAGCAGGAATGAAAGTAGGAGCAGTGCTGCAGTGCGACCGACAGCAAGAACAGAGCCGCACCGCGAGCGAGAGTTGGAGCAACTGCAGCTAGTGCCGTTGTGGAAGTCGCCTCCGAGGAAGAAACAACATGGGGGAGAGGCGTCGTGGATGATGTGGCCGGCGACGGCACCGTCGATGGAGACCCGCCATGTCTGCTAGGTATCGAGCACCAGCAGCCCCGTAAGATCGAATAAAAGATAAAATACAGCGGTGAGTGCAGAACCTCCTTGGTGGCGCCGAGTTGGCCTCAGCTTCATCAGAGGAATTGGTGAGGGTGCTGCGGTTCCGGTGGGCCAGGTCAAGACGGTGCTGTGGGGATTGAGGTGGCCCGATAGACGAGGCGAACATCGGGGCAGCTCCTTGGAGGTGGAGGACGGGGCGGCTGATCCGGCGGGACGATGAGATCGACAACGGATCCTCATCCGATGCGATAGATGAGGGACGGCGAGCTGTTGCGGTGGATGATGTAGTCGGGGAAGAGTCTCCGGCTGGGCGGCGGTCGGGAGGCCGACCGAGGAGCGTGGGGTTTCGCAGGTTTTGGCGGCCTCGGTGTACGAATGGGGGGGGGGGGCGAAGGGGGAGGGGGGAGCCAAGCTTAGGGACGCGCTTGTCCGAAATGTAGGGTAAATTACCAGCATACCCCCACCGGTTTTGAAACCGTGACTTGGAGCTTCATTCCGGCTGAGGGGTAGAAGGGGGATTTCACGTGTCTGGGCTGCGGGAGCGATTTTGGATGAGGAGGGAGTTCTCGTGTGCGTCCAAATTTTGGGATAACAAGGCGCGGCGCGGGTTGAAGAAGCGGGAGTTTCAAAGCAGGTGAGACAAAAGATACTCGATCTTGAAAATTTCGGGATAACAAGGTGTGGATTCCTTGTTCAGCAGAACAAACTTAACGTGTAAAAAAACAATTCATACGAAACACAAGAGAGTCATGTCCCCTTTTACTATATTGCTATAGATGCCATTGAAAAAACTACATGAAAAATGTAAAAAAAATCGGGAGAACAAGATTACCCTGCACAATACCAAATCGATTCGCACTTCCCTCAACAATAACAAAAAACAAATCAATTCCCACCAAAGAAAGAGTAATGTCCCTTTTTATATGATTACAGATGCCATGATCTCGAATTTCAATTTTTGAATCCACGTTATGTTGAATTCGAATATATCGTTAGGTGACCTTGCGGTTTATAATTGATGTAGTCGTCATTTTGATCTTCCATCATATGTGAACATTTTACTCCATCATGTGAACATATATATTGTCGTCTACCATATGGACTAAATTTGAATCAATTTTCCTTATTTGAATACAATTGTTGTCAAGTTATACAATAATTTAAATATTATCTTGATAACAAAAAACATGCATATAGCAGTAATCATATTTCACTATGAACTACATGTACCATACGCTCTCCAATTCAAATATTTGTATCCATTTTATGTTGAATTCAAATCATAGTACATTATTGGTCTAGGTAGCGAGATATTCGGGATAGTCTAAACCCTTTTTTCATATGTATAATTTTTGGCTGAATTGGGACAAGTTTTGGTATAAGCTTCTTGCAAAACCAGAGATTCTCTCAACAAGCCTCGTGGTTCCGAGAGGGAACGTGTCACCTTTGTGTGTGAAACGATATACGCTGCCTCCCCCCTGTTTTCTTTACAGAGGCAACATAGAACTATATGAGCGCCCTGTTAAATTTTGGAATTATTTCAGGTTCGTTTGGCCTTTTTATACATTAATTGAGTTTTTGGACTTTTAAAGTGCATAATCTAAATATGAACTGCATGCACATGCTCCGGTGCACCAAAGTTGGTTGAAAAATCACACGTGTGTCCTTGGTTGAATTTCTAGGTCCCATGGAAGAAATGAGAATGAAATTCAAACATCTGGGCGTGGTGAGTCGGCCGAGAACGTCGAGAAACTTAGATTTTAAATTCATGTAAATCCAAAACTCGTATGGAAATCAAGAAACTTGGCATGGTGTCATGTCATGGCACTAACATGTTGTGGTAAAAATTGGGCCGATTTGGAAGCTCATGGTTCTAAGAGGGAACGTGCCACCTTTGAGTGTGAAACGATATACGCTGCCCCCACTCACCCTTGAGTTTCTTAAGAAAGGCAACATAGAACTACATGAGTGCCCTGTTAAATTTTGGAATTATTCCGGGTTTGTTTGTTGTTTCTATACATTAATTGAGTTTCCGGACATTTAATGTGCATAAGTCAAATTTGAACTTCAAGCAGATGCTCTCGTGCACCAAAGTTGGTTGAAAAATCACATTTGTGTCCCCGGGTGAATTTCTAGGTCCCATGCAAGAAATGAGAATAAAATTCAAACATCTGGGCATCGTGGCTCGGCTGAGAACATTGAGAAACTTGGTTTTTAAATTCTTGTAAATCCAAAACACGTTTGAAAATCATGAAACTTGGCATGGGTGTCATGTCATGGTACTACCATGCTGTGGTAAAAGAATTGGCCGAATAGGAACAGATTTTGGTATAAGCTTCTTGCAAACCGAAGCTTCTCTTAAGAAGGCTCGTGGTTCTGAGAGGGAACGTGCCACCTTTGAGTGTGAAATGGTATACGTTGTCCCCCTTGAGTTTATTTACAAAGGCAACATAGAACTACATGAGTGCCCTGTTAAATTTTGGAAATCACTCTGGCTTCGTTTGGCCTTTTTACACATTAATTGAGATTTTGGTCATTTAATGTGCATAATTCAAATTTGAACTACAAGCACATGCTCCCGTGCACCAAAGTTGGTTGAAAAATCACATTTGTGTCCTCGGGTGAATTTCTAGGTCCCATGCAAAAAACGAGAATAAAATTCAAACATCTGGGCATCGTGGCTCGGCCGAGAACATTGAGAAACTTGGTTTTAAAATCATGATACTTGGCCTGGTGTCATGTCATGGTAGTACAATGCCGTGGTAAAAAAATTTGGCCGAATAGGAACAAATTTGGGTATAAGCTTCTTGCAAATCGGAGCTTCTTTCAAGAAGGCTCGTGGTTCTGAGAGGGAACGTGTCACCTTTGTGTGCATAATTCAAATTTGAAATACAAGCACAAGTTCCAGTGCACCAAAGTTGGTTGAAAAATCACATGTGTGTCCTTGGGTAAATTTCTAGGTTCCATGCAAGAAATGGGAATGAAATTCAAAATTCTGGGCATCGTGGCTGGGCTGGAAACATTGAGAAACTTAGTTTTTTAATTCCTGTAAATCGAAAACACGCATGAAAATAATGAAACTTGGCTTGGTGCCATGTTTGATTTGCGAAGGCGCACACATTAACAATCAACAAAGTCATTTTGGAACAAGTGCTGTCACGTTACAATCGGAAACACAAGTATTATTGAAGCCATGGGCGTTCTATTTACTACCATTTACGTGCCGCCATGCGTCCCCTTTTTTATTAGCTAGGATGCGCCGTGCATGGTAGCTATTTGAGTATGAGAGGCATGCGATCAGACCCCTGCGCATGCTTATCGGGAGGAGAGCCCTTTGACCTCCATCTGCCATCTACCTCTCTCCCAAGGTCTCCATTAATGGCGCCCGAGCCTCTGTTTAATGTTGTGGCTATGTCTCACTCGACTGAGATTTAAGAGAGAAAAAAGAAAATCTTAAAGCACGGATCTTGATGTAAGATCCGACGGACCTATATAGCATCTATTGCGACTTATAGCAAGACTGATGAATATATAAGGATGATTAATTGTCTTACATAATTAGAAAGATAATTAAAAAATCCACATGCGGCTACACCCGAAATAAGGACAAAAGAAGAAGGAATACAAGGATCTGGCTCGCTGATCTCTACTTTCTTGATGCGTTGCTGCAGGCCGCGGGCACTAGTCTCCGTGGCGAGCGGCGATGAGCTCTTTCGTGTCCTCAAGACGCTGCTTGAGAACATCCACGGATTCCTCCACCAGCCTTTGGTGCTTGATGCGGAGCATGTCATTCTCATCCATAAGTTTCTTGACGATGACGCCGATCCTCTTCAACAAGGCACTGGTCTCATCTTGCTCGTCTGTACTTCGGACGATCTTCGCCCTCAGCAGGTCGCGCTCGGCCCGGAGCCTCTCATTGCCCTCCCTTAGTTGCCGGATGATGCCGGTAGCCTGTTCAAACGAGGCTTTCATGTCGTCCTGCAACCTCGCCCAGCCGGAGATCTGATCCATCTGGCTATGCATGATCGGATGCATGCGCCTGTAACAGTCGTCGCCTGCCCGCGAGAAATTTTCCCAGGCCGCCGTGGCGCGGCGGGACATCTCTGCTGCTTCCGCGGTGCGGCCAGACCAGTCTGCTGCATCAACGGTGCGGCGGGACCTCCCTGCTTCATCAGCGGCGCGGCGGGACCTCTGTGCTGATACTTCCGCGCGGCAGGACATGTCGGCTGCTTTCGCGGCGAGGCGGGACATCTCTCGTGCTTCCGCATCCATACTCACCTCACCCTGGTGGCAATCTCTCAACCCAGAACTCACGCTGGCCATGGCAGACGCAAGGGAAGGATGCTGAATGACTTGTTTGTTTTTGTGGATGAGGAGTTGAGGAGGAATGTGCAGTCATCTTGGCATACTAGTATTTATAACCGAGTACTAATACGCTCCTAAGTGGGAAACCATTTAGGTTGTGATCGGTGTGAACAGGTTTGCAATTCAATATAGCGTGGAGTAATTTCGAATGTGACGAGACACAAGCTCAAAATTTATTGACGGTTCTAGTTTTGAAGTGCGGCACTATTCTTAGATGGCATTACGTGGGCACGTGTTCTTAGCTGTGGTGTACTTTTTCTGCTGTGTACGTGCAATAACTGGCACCGTCGTATACATATCTTATGGTTAATGGGGCGTTCGACAGGAATAGCCGCGTGGCGAGCTATAGGCTAGTCTTTTTTTAGACGCATTAAACCTATCTCTCGGGACTTCTCGCACGCACCATCCTGCCACCCACAAAAACTTGTACTCTGAGTTTAGTATGTTATACAGGAAGAGAAGAGGTGCACGCACACACTCGTCCTCTCACACACGCGTCTGTTTTTCCCCCGAAAAGGAGGATGATGGCCCCCGGCTTCTGCATCTGGGAGTCACACACGCATCTATAGCTACGAATTGTAGTGTTATCAACCATCCGACTGGCTCTATCATGGATGTACCTATATACTAAAACATGTCTAGATATATCTATATTTTGACAAATGGAAGGCATGTATTGTGGAATGAAAGGAGTGCTTGTCATCAAAATGGATAAAAAGGGACATATCTAAAACTAAAATACGTCTAAACACATCTCCTTTTATCTAGTACTTCTTACCCAAAGGAACTTTATATCCAACAGACACAAAATATCCGTTCGACTGTTGGAAATTACTGATCTGATGTCGAAGTAATTGCTGCATCGCCACCAAAACCCACCATTTCTTAAGCTAAAGTAGACCGAGGTAATCCCTATATTAGCATATTACTAAGATAAACAGAAGGCACTGTAGAAATATTTAGGACGTGAACTTGTCAATCTGAATGTGGAGGGACACAAGCTTAGCCCCAGCCAGCAGCTTGGGCGAAACTGTGAAGAAGGTCAGCTCCTGCACATCGACGTCGCCGGGATCCTTGCTGCTTGTCACCTCCATTTCCATCCTTGATAGCGTCGGTCGTGCCTTTGGGCTCCCCCGGCTGGCCATTCACCCACAGCTTGGCCATGTAGTGCGGCAGTGGGGACGCCCCCGCTCTGATGCAGACCACCGACACGGCGATAGGCGCGTCGATGTCGAGCACGCCGCCGACCAAGAAAAACGCACGTCTATCCTCCTCCGCGAACAAGAGCCATGGCTCCGACAGTGGCACTTGCAGCTGGAGCACCTTGCCGTACTAGATCATGTGCACGGGCATGGGATGCGCGTTGCTGATGTGGTGGTAGAGCGCCGGCGGCGGGCCTTCGTAGCCGCAGACGGTCACGGGGCATTTGTAGGGTGCGAGCGGACACACGCTCTAGTGATCCACGAGCTTGTGGTAAGTGACGTAGAGCCCACAGCCTTCGTGCAGGCACACCATCCTCAGCGACGAAACAACGGCTTCCACCGCCGTGCTCCGCACGTCAAAGCCATCGCCGCGCTCGCACTTCTTGCACTGCTGCTAGTTCCCGGGGCGCTCGACGCGGCAGTCCGTGCATGCCAGGTGCCCTCCCTTGCACTTCAGAAATCAATCGAACAACACATCAATCAAGAAACCTGCACCTTCCTCAATCAGCCGAACAGACGAGGTTTATTCGAACCTCATACAGTGGAGGCGTCAAGGGGCGGAGGCACAAGGGGCAGTGGAGCACGGTGAGGTCCACGGAGATCTTAGTGAGCTCCCTCGTCGGTTCCTGTTCCGTCTGCATGATCTCGCCCTCCTCATGCACAACCATCTCTCGCTTGGTCCAGGGCATTACAAAGCTTTACTGTCACATATTTTATACTCTGCGCATAACTCTCCTCCTGCATACCAAGGAAGGCAGTAGTTTGAGTTTTCTGGACAAATTTGCCCCTGCGCATGAGTAAGCTGCATAAATATCGATAGTAAATGCGCATGCAATGGTTGGCTGGTCCTCCTTCCTTTTCGCTTGAGTTGGCTTCCCCAGGCGGTCAAGCCACATCTGGCGCTCCATGCGTTTGCTTGTAGCCATTTTCTGCTTTGGAAACTGGCACAATTAATGGGGGCAGAACTAATCGAGCGGGGGCACAGATGGAAACCAACGCGGACACGCAGACTAATCTGAGAAAAACAAGAAAAAAATATACGCAAAGTAAAAGGAATCGGAGGGAGTACTACTTCAAGGTGCATTAAATCAACACATGCAAGTATCAAAAGGATAGTGACGGCATGCATGCATGCATTGTAATTAATGCATCGGTAACCGCAAATTATTGAAATATATCAAGTGCAGTGCTTTGATGTGTCGCGTCAACTCGTACATCAACGAGAAGTTTGATTATCCTCTCCCTCACGGACTTAACTGCACCTCCCTTTGGCTGTATGATAGGTTGGCCACCCATCTCTCGGGCCCACATATCATACACGCAAGGGCATGAGCGTCCCTCCCTCGCCCATGAGCGTGGTGGCCGGCAAGACTAGGAGAAGCTTTTGCAACACGCTCTCCCTCCCGCACGCGGTGGACATGCAGCAGTTCAATCGGTGTCAGATGGCCAGAAGCGTACTGTAGTACTCCTCCAGTGCAGTAGTACTCCATCATTGTTCAACTTCCCGAAGAGGCGAAGAGCCAAGCGCAGCCCGGACGCTCGTGTGGCAGTTTCATGTGTAGAGTAGTCTAGGATAGCGTGTACCGTGCCTGTAAGCTTAAAATCATTCAGGTCGGCTCCATGCTTTGTGGCCGTCTCGAAGTTAAAAAAAAAATTTAAATAGTCTTCTGGCCCTACCTGTCACCCTGGTGATTGTAGTTTGCACGCTTATCTGGTCAAGACAGGAATATATATTTTAATTTGTTTTTTTGAAAAGGGGGGACTCCCCGGCCTCTGCATCAGAACGATGCATACGGTCACATATATTTTCATTTGTGGTGGGTAAATTTTAGAGGTTGCAGCAAATATATTGTACACTACGGGTCTTTCAGCCAAGTTTAGAGGCAAGCATGTGGGGCCAGTGCTATGATGTGTCGCGTCAACTCGTACAACGAGGAGAAGCTTGATTTTACTACACGCTTTCTCCCTCGCCCATGTGCGCGGTGATAACCCACAAGCGTAGGCGATCGCAACAATTTTTCGATAAGTAAGAGTGTCGAACCCAACGAGGAGCTAAATGTAGAATAAATATTCCCTCAAGTTCTATCGACCACCAATACAACTCTACGCACGCTTGACGTTCTCTTTACCTAGAACAAGTATGAAACTAGAAGTACTTTGTAGGTGTGATAGAATAGGTTTGCAAGATAATAAAGAGCATGTAAATATAAACTAGGGGCTGTTTAGATAAAGATGCAATAAAGTAAATATAGCGAGTGTGGAAAAGTGGTCGTAGGAGTTGTGAAATTGTCCCTAAGCAATTGACTATGTTACTAGACCGATAATCACTATTGCAATTCTATTTGAGGGAGAGGCATAAGGTAACATACTTTCTCTTCTTGGATCATATGCACTTATGATTGGAACTCTAGCAAGCATCCGCAACTACTAAAGATTCATTAAGGTAAAACCCAACCATAGCATTAAAGCATCAAGTCCCCTTTATCCCATACGCAACAATCTACTTACTCGGGTTTGTGTTTCAGTCACTCACGCAACCCACTATAAGCGAATCATGAACACATTGCAACACCCTACAGCGGGAATCCCTCACGCTTGCGCGACACGGAGGGCACCATAGGACAGCACCAATAATAAAACATGCAACTCAAACCAATCATAGCAATTCATCAATCACCGATAGGACAATGAAAATCTACTCAGACATCATAGGATGGCAACACATCATTGGATAATAATATGAAGCATAAAGCACCATGTTCAAGTAGAGAGTACATCGGGTTGCAAGAGAGTGGAACGCTGAATATAGAAGGGGGAAGGTGATGGAGATGTTGGTGAAGATGACAGCGGTGTTGGTGAAGATCGCGGTGATGATGATGGCCCCCGGTAACGCTCCGGCGCCACCGGAAGCAAAGGGGGAGAGAGGCCCCCTTCTTCTTCTTCTTCCTTGACCTCCTCCCTAGATGGGAGAAGGGTTTACCCTCTGGTCCTTGGCTCCCATGGCTTGGGAGGGGCGAGAGCCCCTCCGATATTGGATCTATCTCTCTGTTTCCACGTTCTCTGATTCTGCCCCTTCACCGTTTCCTTTATATCTGGAGATCCGTAAGTCCGATTGGGGTGAATCTTTCGTCCAGATTTTTCTTGTAAAATTAGCTTTCTTGCGGAAAAAGAAGGGTATCAACCGCCTTATGGGTGGCCCACGAGAGTCCAGGGCGCGCCCAGGGGGGAGGGCGCGCCCCCTATCTCGTGGCGACCCCGGACACCGTTTCGTGTTGATTCTTCCTCCGAAAAATCCCAAATATTCCAAAATAATTCTCCGTCCGTTTTTATCCCGTTTGGATTCCGTTTGATATTGGTTTTCTGTGAAACATAAAACATGCAACAGACATGAACTGGCACTGTGCACTGGATCAATATGTTAGTCCCAAAAATAATATAAAAAGTTGCCAAAAGTATATGAAAGTTGTAGAATATTGGCATGGAACAATCAAAAATTATAGATACGACGGAGATGTATCAGCATCCCCAAGCTTCATTCCTGCTCGTCCTCGAGTAGGTAAATGATAAAAAAGATAATTTTTGATGTGCAATGCTACCTAGCATAATCTTGATCATATATCTAACCATGGCATGATTATTAAGACATGAGTTATTCAAAGCAATAGTCTATCATTTGACATAAAAAAACAATAATACTTCGAGCGTACCAATAAAGCAATCATGTCTTTTCAAAACAACAAGGCCAAAGCAAGCTTATCCCTACAAAATCATATAGTTTGTCCATGCTTCATTTTCATCACAAAAAAATGCTCCCATCATGCACAACCCCGATGACGAGCCGAGCTATTGGTTCATACTTTTTAACGCGCTTCAGCTTTTTCAACCCTCACGCAATACATGAGCGCAAGCCATGGATATAGCACTATAGGTGGAATAGAATATAATGATGGAGGTTATGTAGAGAAGACAAAAAGGGAAAAAGTCTCACATCAACGCAGCTAATCAATGGGCTATGGAGATGCCCATCAATTGATGTCAATTTGAGGAGTAGGGATTGCCATGCAACGGATGCACTAAGAGCTATAAATGTATGAAAGCTCAACAAAAGAAACTAAGTGGATGTGCATCCAACTTGCTTGCTCATGAAGACCTAGGGCATTTGAGGAAGCCCATCGTTGGAACATACAAGCCAAGTTCTATAATGAAAATTCCCACTAGTATATGAAGGTGACAACATAGGAGACAATCTATATGAAAAACATGGTGCTACTTTGAAGCACAAGTGTGGAAAAAGGATAGTAACATTGCCACTTTTCTTTTCCTTTTTTTTTTTTTTTTTTTTCTTTTCCTTTTTTTCAGTGGGCTTCTTTGGCCCCCTTTTTTATTTAGGCTTCTTTGGCCTTTCCTTTTTTTTCTTTTTTATGGGGAAATGCTCTATAATGATGATCATCACACTTTTATTTACTTACAACTCAATATTACAACTCGATACTAGAGCAAAGATATGACTCTATATGAATGCTTCCAGCGGTGTACCGGGATGTGCAATGATCTAGCATAGCAATGACATAAAAAACGGACAAGCCATGAAAACATAATGCTAGCTATCTTACGATCATGCAAAGCAATATGACAATGAATGCTCAAGTCATGTATATGATGATGATGAAAGTTGCATGACAATATATCTCGGAATGGCTATGGAAATGCCATGATAGGTAGGTATGGTGGCTGTTTTGAGGAAAATATAATGAGGCTTATGTGTGATAGAGTGTATCGTATCACGGGGTTTGGATGCACCAGCAAAGTTTGCACCAACTCTCGAGGTGAGAAAGGGCAATGCACGGTACCGAAGAGGCTAGCAATGATGGAAAGGTAAAAGTGCGTATAATCCATGGACTCACATTAGTCATAAAGAACTCATATACTTATTGCAAAATTTTATTAGCCCTCGAAGCAAAGTACTACTACGCATGCCCCTAGGGGGATAGATTGGTAGGAAAAGACCATCGCTCGTCCCCGACTGCCACTCATAAGGAAGACAATCAAAGAATCACCCCATGCTTCAAATTTGTCACACAACGGTTACCATACGTGCATGCTACGGGACATGCAAACCTCAACACAAGTGTCTCTACAATCCACAACCACCCACTAGCATGACTCTAATATCACAATCTTTATGTCGCAAAACTATTGCAAGGAATCAAACATATCATATTCAGCGATCTACAAGTTTATGTAGGATTTTATGACTAACCATGTGAATGACCAATTCCTGTCATCTCTCTAAATAGATATAAGTGAAGCAAGAGAGTTTAATTCTTTCTACAAAAGATATGCCCACGCTCTAACAAATATAAGTGAAGCAAAAGAGCATTCTACAAATCAACCAAGGACTATCTCATACCAGCATGGTGCATAAAAGAAAAGTGAAAACTAAATGCAAAAGACGCTCCAAGACTTGCACATATCGCATGAACGAAACGAATGTGAAAACATACCGATACTTGTTGAAGAAAGAGGGGATGCCTTCCGGGGCATCCCAAGCTTAGACGCTTGAGTCTCCTTGAATATTTACTTGGGGTGCCTTTGGCATCCCCAAGCTTGAGCTCTTTCCTCTCTTCCTTTTCCTCATATCGAGACCTCCTCGATTAGACACTTCATCCACACAAAACTTCAACAAAAAACTCGGTAAGATTCGTTAGTATAATAAAGCAAATCACCACTCTAAGTACTGTTGCAAACCAATTCATATTTTGTTTTTGCATTGTGTCTACTGTAATATAGCTTTTTCATGGCTTAATCCACTAATATAAATTGATAGATTCATCAAAACAAGCAAACTATGCATCAAAAACAGAATCTGTCAAAAACAGAACAGTCTGTAGCAATCTGAACATTCACCATACTTCTGGTACCCCAAAAATTATACCAAAATTAGGAACAATAAACAAGTTGTACAGAAAGACAGTGCAAATGAAATCAGAACCGTTTCACGTTCCAGTTAAAAATGTAAAATCGTTCACTACAGCCAAAGTTTCTGTCCTACACCGTACAAACCAACAAGCATTGTAAACATCCTAAATGCAAACCTTGGCACATTATTTTTATAATACAATGGAATTGTACAAGGGGATAATTATTTTTGATGAAAAGTTTCTGTCATCAAGATTCACAAAGTTTTCGTGAGCATGAACGAAGTTCAAGGAGCTCTCCCACTTCAACAATGCTTGTCTTTCTTACTTTCACTTTCCTTTTTGAAAAGTTTTTAGGTTCCCCTCTTTATTTTGTTGTTTTTAAACTATATAAAAGCACTCAACAGAAATAAATGACTCTCTAAAACTTCTAGGTTGTCTCCCTGGTAGCGCTTTCTTTAAAGCCATTAAGCTAGGCATATAGTGCTCAAGTAATGAATCCACCCGGATCCCAAGGTATATCAAAGCCAATTTTAATTAACAATGATTTGTAATTTAGTAGTGAGCACAAGGTAACATAAATCATGCAACAACGTAGTCTAACCCTCTTCCTATGAATCGACATGTCATAAAAGAACAATTCATGCACACCAAGTAAAGGCCAATGCATAGTATAAACAGTTTCTTGCAATTCTATCGTATTGGAAACATAGAGAGGTGGAGATATAGTTCCTCTCTCATAATAATTGCAAGTAGGAGAAGCAAGCACATGCATATTACATTCATCGAAATTATCATGTGCAACGGTAAAAGGCAACCCATCAACATAATCCTTAATAAGCACAAACTTCTCCGATATAGTGTAGTTTGGAGAATTCAAAAAGATAATAGGACTATCATGCGTGGGTGCAATATCAACAATTTCATGTTTAGCATAAGGAACTATAGCAAGTTCATCTCCATAAGCATAATTCATATTGGCATCTTGGCCACAAGCATAGCAAGCATCATCAAAAGGGGATATTTCAAGAGAATCAACAGGATCATAACAATCATCATAGTAATCATCATAGCAATCATCCTTCGGTAAGCATGAAGGGAAATTAAACAATGTATGAGTTGAAGAGTTACTCTCATTAGAAGGTGGGCACGGTTAGCTAATCCGCTCTTCCTCCTTTTGTTCTTCGCTCTCCTCATCATCTTTTTCATCCAATGAGCTCACAGTTTCATCAATTTCTTCTTCCATAGCTTCCTGCAAAATATTTGTCTCTTCTTGGACAGCGGAGAATTTCTCAATATATGGTTTAACATGGGCGTTAGAAGCATAATTATCATAAAAATATTCAAGTATGGCAAAACTTTCAGATTTGTAAAGAGTAGCATCATACTTTTCAATCAAAGAAGCAATTTCAAAAGCACCCTTAAAAGCAACAAATTCTTCAATTTGTTGAAAATCATAGTAATTATAAACACCCTTAGCATACGAAGATACGATTCCATTATCAATAAACTCACATCGGTAGGGAAGGTGTTTCTTAGAGTTTTCAGAACAACAAGTAACATCATATATATCACATAAATTCCAAGCATAGCATTGCAAATGTTGAATTTGATCCCATAATAGTTTCCCTTTTTCAGATATATGGTGTCGCACATAACAAGCATGCTCACCTAAAGATTTGCCCTCAACTAAGCTAGTTGGGGTTTCAGCATGAGCACATAGGGATCAAAGATGATCCAAGTAAAAAGCTTTAGTAGTGTGATAGATTTTGAGTGGTTCTTCAACCATTGGAGCAGTAGGTACAGCTAATTTGTTTTGGTATTTTGTGTTTCCTACCGATAGCTAAAGATAGAAAACAACTAAAAACATCAAATAAAAATTACTTAGTGATAAAGCAAACAAGCACACACGAGAATATTCACCCCACGCTATGACTCCCTGGCAACGGCGCCAGAAAAAGGTCTTGATAACCCACAAGTGTAGGGGATCGCAACAGTTTTCAATAAGAAAGAGTGTCAAACCCAACAAGGAGCTAAAGGTATAATAAATATTCCCTCAAGTTCTATCGACCAGCGATACAACTCTACGCACGCTTGACGTTCGCTTTACCTAGAACAAGTATGAAACTAGAAGTACTTGGTAGGTGTGATAGAATAGGTTTGCAAGATAATAAAGAGCACGTAAGCATAAACTAGGGGCTGTTTAGATAAAGATGCAATAAAGTAAATATAGCGAGTGTGGAAAAGTGGTGGTAGGAGTTGTGAAATTGTCCCTAAGCAATTGACTATGTTACTAGACCGGTAATCACTACTGCAATTCTATTTGAGGGAGAGGCATAAGCTAACATACTTTCTCTTCTTGGATCATATGCACTTATGATTGGAACTCTAGCAAGCATCCGCAACTACTAAAGATTCATTAAGGTAAAACCCAACCATAGCATTAAAGCATCAAGTCCCCTTTATCCCATACGTAACAATCTACTTACTCGGGTTTGTGTTTCAGTCACTCACGCAACCCACTATAAGAGAATCATGAACGCATTGCAACACCCTACAGCGGGAATCCCTCACGCTTGCGCGACACGGAGGGCACCATAGGATAGCACCAATAATAAAACATGCAACTCAAACCAATCATAGCAATTCATCAATCACCGATAGGACAATGAAAATCTACTCAGACATCATAGGATGGCAACACATCATTGGATAATAATATGAAGCATAAAGCACCATGTTCAAGTACAGGGTACAGCGGGTTGCGGGAGAGTGGACCGCTGAATATATAAGGGGGAAGGTGATGGAGATGTTGGTGAAGATGACGGCGGTGTTGGTGAAGATCGCGGTGATGATGATGGCCCCCGGCAGCGCTCCGGCGCCACCGGAAGCAAGGGGGAGAGAGGCGCCCTTCTTCTTCTTCTTCCTTGACCTCCTCCCTAGATGGGAGAAGGGTTTCCCCTCTGGTCCTTGGCTCCCATGGCTTGGGAGGGGCGAGAGACACTCCGAGATTGGATCTATCTCTCTGTTTCTGCGTTCTCTGATTCTGCCCCTTGACCGTTTCCTTTATATCTGGAGATCCGTAACTCCGATTGGGGTGAATCTTTTGTCCAGATTTTCTTGTAAAATTAGCTTTCTTACGGCAAAAGAAGGGTATCAACTGCCTTACGGGTGGCCCACGAGAGTCCAGGGCGCGCCCAGGGGGGAGGGCGCGCCCCCCTGTCTTGTGGCCACCCCGGACACCGTTTCGCGTTGATTCTTCCTCCGAAAAATCCCAAATATTCCAAAATAATTCTACATCCGTTTTTATCCCATTTGGATTCTGTTTGATATTGGTTTTCTGTGAAACATAAAACATGCAACAGACAGGAACTGGCACTGGGCACTGGATCAATATGTTAGTCACAAAAATAATATAAAAAGGTGCCAAAAGTATATGGAAGTTGTAGAATATTGGCATGGAACAATAAAAAATTATAAATACGACGGAGACGTATCACGCGGTTGCTCGCAAACGAGGACATGCTTTTCCTTAGTTGTATACAACAAGCTATCCGTCCCGCTCGCGGTGGACGGACATGCATCAGTGGATTCGACACTGTAGAAGCAGTAGTAGTAACATCATTGTTCGTCTTCTCAAAGAGGCGAAGAGCCAAGCGCAAACTGAACGTTGCATGAGATAAAATTGCTATGTGAGCCCACTATTGTACTACAACTACTTGCTAGTATAGCCCTGTAAACCAGAAAGGAGTATTTGCCCTTCTATAGATTTCAACAAGTGACTAGCTACACCGAGACGGAGTACATATGGAGCAAAATGAGTGAATCTTCACCGTAAATAAATACGTACTAGTTCTATCGTTTTCCTCTCCGAGGTGCACAATATTGAGTATACTGACTAGTCTCTTTTTGACACGCATTTACGTTTTTACACAGTACATATGCAAGCGCTCATATACACGCGCATACACTCACCCCTATGAACGCACACACGCACGGCACTATCATCTTGAGATTTACGAAGTCACCATAGGCACCTCGTCGTCGACGGGTCCATAGGTGCTTGAATGCCAAGGAGGGAGAGGGTAGCGGTTCCCGAGACGGTGAACGGTCAATGATGCATCCTCAATTACATGCAGAGGGAATTAATTATAGAAGCATAATAGAGCTAGCACGATGTGAATGCAACATAGTTTGGACTCTCATATAATAAAGGCGCCCCACCACTCTAATCCATCTACTCCCAAGTCTCTATGCAACACTGCTCACTCCAATCCAAGACCAAGTGACCAGAATCCACAAGCACCTATGGAGGCGATGGACGCGAGCGGCAGTCGGCTATGCCAAATCATCCAAGGCGCCGGCCTGCGGCCCTGCACCGTGCAGCATTTCCAAACGGTGCTGGCGACCGCAGGCATCATAGCCCTCGCCGAGGCCGGCTTCGCCTCTCGCATGGACGACATGATGGTCAACTCCATCTGCAAGTTCACCGCTGTCAAGAAGCACACGGACGACCTTGCTGTACTGCTCCAGCCCACGCGCCCAGGCTCCTCATTGCCTGCCACCCTCATCGGCCTCCAGGTGACAGACTCTTTCAAGCCCTGCTGGCCCTGCAGGTGCCGGAGGTCGCGATGAAGAATGTGCACCTCGAGGCCACGCTCGCCGCGCAGCGCCTCGCCATGCAAGAAACCGTCGACCTGCACATCCACGTCTACGAGGAAATCATCTACATAGGCCACTACAAGGAAAGCAAGGACAGAAAGACGTTGGCCTTCTTACAGTGGCTGGAATCTTTGGACGCCATTGTTCAGAAGCACGTCGACCTGGCCACGAAAGCCGCTGCTACTTAGACGCCGTTCGGTGGGCCGGCGCCCTGAGTTGAGTAGGTGGACGTCGTCCATGGATGCATCTCTTCTTCTTGCCTCCTGTAACGAGCACTGCATCGCCTCGTGGCCTTAATGTTTTATTAGTATAGTACTCCCTCCGTTCCCAAATATAAGACTTTCTAAAGATTCCAGCAAGTGACTACAACATTCGGAGCAAAATGAGTGATTCTACACTCTAAACTATTTCTACATACATCTGTATGCTGTATTCCATTTGAAATAGTATCTAAAAAGGCTTATACTCCCTCCGCCCGGAAATACTTGTCGTAAAAATGACTAAAAATGGATGTATCTAACACTAAAATACGTCTAGATACGTCCATTCCTTCGACAAGTATTTCTGGATGGAGGGAATATTTATGAACGGAGGGAGTATATGGCATTTTTATTCCAGTCGTAACGTTTTCACTATGAGGTAGGGCCGCAGTTGAGCAAACCCACCCCACCCACCGGGAGTCGGTCGAGTTTAGAATTAGAAGAGAGAAACGAGGGAGGAGAGCTAGCTGTAGCACGGACGCTGTTGTCAGATGGGACTCGTGTTTATAGAATAGGAGTACTGAGCACTCGTGACTCTTTTTTTTGAGGAAAAAATTAGTCGTATGTCTAGTACCACTAGTTGGGTGCGTGCGACCTATAGCTGTTATCACTTTAGGTCTCCTTTTCGAACCACAGATACGCTTCACAGTTCACAGTACATATTTTTTCACGCATTTATCCTCCTATATGTACTCCTAGGCTATTTCCACATGCTCCCATTCGCCGACATGTGGGACATAGAGCATCTGGGTCATAGTGCATGCACGACTCGGAGCATATGCCAGGGTACTTTACATTTCAGACCTCATGAATTACATGCAAACCCCCCCGCAAAAGAATAAATAAATGAATGAATTACTACATGAAACCAGATTAATTTTGTGGAAACCGGAGCACGTTCAGTAGATTTTGGACATAACACGTTTATAAAAAATGACCGGACCTAAACCAGTCTAAGGGCCTCTTTGATTTTTCCCGCAAAAAGGGCCTCTTTGATTCGCAGGATACTGAAAACACAGGAATGGGGAAAGTATGATGGCGATGAACCGAGACGAGGAGAACTCTAACTCAGTTAGAGGTTAGAGTTAGATTCTAACCCTGAACTAACTCTAAACCGCCTTGTTTGGATACTCTAACACAGTTAGAGTTAGAGTTATTTTCTAACCCACTCTAACCCAAATAAGCACCTCTCCACTAGGATAGTTGGGCTAGATGGAACTAACCCACTCTAACCCTCTCTGTTTGGATACTTTTGGGTTATTTGAGCCCCCAACTTACCTAAACTAGCTCTAACCCCATGATTCAAACAAGGCCACTCAATCATTTGACTACTTTGGACCCTATTTCCTGCCGGATTTGTGGCTGGCTCTTCTGTGGCCTCCTCCTGCTCACACCTGACATAAACGAACCATCTATACAAATCAAGCATGCAAAACATGATAATTTTTACGTTGTCCATACAAATGAGATATCCCACTTAAACATACAAGTCGTCAATCAAGCTTCACAAAATCAAAAAACACTTCATGAAACAAAGAATGAGCTAACTCATCACGGAAGTCATTCACGATAAGGAGGGAGCTCGGAGACCCTCACACACCGAGGGAGGAGCTCGCCATCGTCGCTCTGGAGGAAGGCTCTATAGAGCCCAAGCCCCGGGAACCCCTCTGACGCCGGCCCTTGCGAGTTGAGGTCGACACCGGCATGGGTAGCAGGGCCGCTTTCCGCCGACTGGGGACTTAATCTTTGGGCCTCTAGAAATAATGCAAGCCTGTAACTAAAATACCTAGAAAGGTGAACTGAATCTTTGGGCCTCTAGAAATAATGCAAGCCTGAAATTGAAATACCTAGAAAGGTGAACTGAAAATTTGGGCCTCTAGAAATAATGCAAGCCCAAAAGTGAAATACCTAGAAAGGTGAACTGAATCTTTGGGCCTCTAGAAATAATGCAAGCCTGAAACTGAAATACCTAGAAAGGTGAAATGAATATTTGGGCCTCTAGAAATAATGCAAGCCTAAAATTGAAATACCTAGAAGGTGAACTGAATCTTTGGGCCTCTAGAAATAATGCAAGCCTAAAATTGAAATACCTAGAAAGGTGACCTGAATCTTTGGGCCTCTAGAAAGATTTATTACCTCCTCAAGCAACATCAAACAATTCCTTGCGTGCACGACAAATCTATACCAAGTTTGATCAGGATCTACTTTTCCAAATCAGAATTACCGCTAGAGCAAGCGAGATCAATGATATGGCCGTGAGATAGAGAAGGAACAAACAAACTCACCCCTCTCGCGACCTCCCTGGTAGATGCGCCGCTGCTGCGCAAGACAGAGGGAGAAAAACGACTGGTGAAGGGGGTGCGGGGCGACCTTCGAAGGCCGGAGGGAGAGGGCGGCCGGAGTAGGGCGGCGGAGGCGGGGAGGAGAGGGCGGCCGGAGGAGAGAGAGGTCGAGCGGTGCTTGGGCGGGCAGCCCTATGGGGAACAGAGAGGAGTCGTGCGAGAGGGGGGGGAGCGATCTGGTGCGGGCAGGCGAGATTTTTTTTAGTTCTCTTTCAGTGGGCCCGAGGATAACTAACCCAATTAGAACCTCTCCACCGGGCTAGTTCTTTTAGCTGGGTTAGAGCAAACTAGCTCAAACTAACCCCTCTTGTTTCAATAATTTGAGGCTATTTCAACCCAAACTAGCTCTAACTCAGGGATCCAAACAAAGAGGAGTGTTACTGTACATGCTACAGTGTGGACCGTAGCACATTGTTTTTTATGGCCATATCACCACATTGTTTTCTACTGCTGGTTCACTGGGCTACCGTGGTTCGCACTGCTGGTTCACTGGGCTGTCGTGGTTCGCACTCCTCCGACCTGAGTAGTACATAGTATAGTACTAGTATATACTGCATCATTCTTTGCTCCTTCTTACCACTCAGACATGTGGGAGAGCCAGCATCCGGGTCGACGTGTCATGCACCAGATTAGAGCACGAAACTGAAGGGGGGCATCACCTCGGTCGGAGCGCCAGTAATTCATGACTATAGTGAGTGGTCATATCACAAGTATTTCCAGCAGTAACGCGCCGTCAAATCGCACAGCCCCACTCGATCACCCTGCTCGCCTCTCTGTCAAACCTCCTACACGAAAACTACCGCGCGTACTGCCTGGGAAAAGCCCCGCCCTCAACTTTTAACTACGCGAAAATAGTTCGAGCTTGTTCGTTCTATATAAATACAGTACTTACTATATGTTTATTCACCCATGGGGTTGTTCAATGGGGGGGGGGGGCGGGGAGCACAAGTGAACAATACTGTAGTACTACTAGTAGTAAGTAGGAGTCGTACAGTAGTCACCTAAATAGAGAGTTTCTTTTCTTTAATGCCATGTACACAAATTGAAACGCTTGTTGTGGAGAGAAAAAAGATAATCACTCCACTATATTTGGACACAGGGGCCTGAGCGCTTGCTTTACTAGGGTTGATCTCTTCATTCTCTCATCCTCTCTAGATATAAACAAGACAACGGTAGCAACATTTTCTCTCTGCTCACCGCTGGTCACAGATCCGGCCGGATCCCTTCGGCCGGTGTGTGTAGAGGACTAAAAGGTGCATCGTTCACGCGGTCATCGCCGCCGAGGGAGGAAACCCATAACTGCCGGAGGGGCCCGATCCTCTGCCTGTGTCGTTCTCTCCGACACAGCGCCGACTCGAGAGGTCCTCCGACCCTACTTCCTCCCTGCCATATTGTCCGCAGATCTGACCTGCCGCCGCCGACGTCCTGGCGACCCTCAGGTGTAAGTTCTTCGAAAGTGGCCTTGCTATACTGCCCCAGCTCCCCACGTGTCTGCATGTGCATCTTTTTCTACTCCCATCAACTCTTCCAAAGCCACCTAAATTTTTAGTATTATTAGAGGTAAAGATACTTCATGCATTTGAATCTAGGGCTTTGTTCAAACAACGAAGAAAGGGGGGAAAGTTGTAGCATGAATCTAGGACTTGATTCAAAGAGGAAATAATATGGTGAAAGTAGTAGAGACCGGATACCCAACCGGTCTCTTGGTTGAAAAGGTAAATAATGGGAAAAAATGCAATACAAACTGGATGAGGAACATATCTATTATTGGTTGAAAAAAGGATAGAAAGTGGCGGCTGGTGGACAAGTCAACAGAGTATGTCCAGGATTAGATTTGCTGCCATCACATAGTAAAAGGTCTCCAGGATTAGATTTGCTGCCCTCACATAGTAAAAGGTCTCACGATTAGATTTGCTGCCCTCACATAGTAAAAGGTCTCAGGATTAGATTTGCTTCCCTCACATAGTAAAAGGTCTTAGGATTAGATTTGCTGCCCTCACATAGTAAATGGTCTCCAGGATTAGATTTGCTGCCCTCACATAATAAAAGGTCTCCAGGATTAGATTTGCTGCCCTCACATAGTAAAAGGTCTCCAGGATTAGATTTGCTGCCCTCACATAGTACAAGGTCTCCAGGATTAGGTTTGCTGCCCTCACATAGCATGAACAAACTCGGCATCACCACTTTATGCCTCCTTGTAGGTACATTGTGCTGATGCGTCCACTGTCGCATGTCCTTATACCAACCTTTTGCTGTTGTTAATGTAAGGGCGCATGTAAAATGAAGCGATCACACCGTTACCTTAGGGACATGTCTAACCAGTGTCATTACTAATCTAATGCCTCCAGTGAGAAGATGCAATTAAACTGTGTTACAAATGGCACTCCTGCTGTTTTCCCCAGTATGATAAGTAAGTTGCTCCTTTACGCTGCAGAGTGTCCTGGTGTCCCCACGGTACCATGCCCTTAAACCAACTCTTTAGCTGCTATTGATTTACTGTGTCTGGTAAACAAGCAATGCCACCATTAAAGTAATCCCATATTTGAGGAATCTCATTATTGATCGTAATGCTTCTGGTAACATGAAGCATTGCTGACGTTTTAAAATTTCTACTGTCCTTGCGTGATTGCCATGAACATAATTAAGATGCTTCTTTTCATTTTGTATATGTTTCGTATATTCTTATTGACCACCAACTGTTTACTTTCTATATTTTTGTGCAGATAAGGATATCCATTTCACCTTGTTGCTATTGTGACCTTTTGGTGAACTGCACAAAACACTTTTTTTTGGAATGAGTGTCTTGTGCAGTTCAACTAAAATGTCACGTGGGCAACATCTCTCAATTTTGGTGGAACTGCACAAAATGGTGATTGGAGTTTCCAAAATCTCCGTCAAGTTCTGCCAGTAATCTCGTGCAACATTTTATTAGCCTTTGCAAGATGGAGCCATCACTGTCACCACAATGACACTTTATTTTAGTGAAACTGCACAAAAGGATAAGAAAATTATAGTTGCACCTTACATGAGCCGGACAGCCAACCTTAATGTTCCTCAATTTTAGTGCAACTACTAAAGAAGAACCTGCCAGCTCACAAGAGCAAGTACTTCTTGCTAGCTGAATGATGCAATCTTTGCTTCATTTCAGGTGAACTGCAGAATAAGGCGCATGAATTGAATCATGGAAGTCCAGGCAGACCTCTTCCAAGTAGAGCTAGAGGTTGAGTTCAAGGAGGCCGCTATTAAAGAGAAATCATGCTCTCCTGTCTCCTTGTTTGTGCTGTGCAAACATGTTGTGCAAACAGGAATACTCAACTACAGATGTTGTGATGGTCAAGAGCATTCGCTAAGTTCTTCGATTGTATGACATGGCTAGCCAAGATGGAGTTAATCCCGATATTCACTTTATCAAAAGGCTCTAATGGGTTGGTTCTGAATCTTGCAAGCTGGGAATCAGTGAGATGTGTAGGCATCTTTGTTGTACTTATTATTTGAATCTTATTTGTTGGTTCTGAATCTTGCAAGCTGGGAATCAATGAGATGTGTAGGCATCTTTGTTGTACTTATTATTTGGATCTTATTTGTTGGTTCTGAATCTTGCAAGCTGGGAATCAATGAGATGTGTAGGCATCTTTGTTGACTTATTATTTGGATCTTATTTGTTGGTTCTGAATCTTGCAAGCTGGGAAACACGGCATGATGATGCAGAGGATAACAACCATAACAAACAGTTCAAACTTGGTAGTATTATCTTTGTGAAAGTGCGACAAATGTGCTGATCGTGTGTGTCCTGAGAATAATAATTCTAATTATTGTGCATGTTGATCCTATGGCACTGATAGACGAACGAATGCATTGCTTGTTTTAAGTATAAATTTCCATTAAAGCTAATTAAATTTAAGTAAAGCGACCACTAACTCCTGTTATTACAGTAACAATACAGACCCGCTCGTGAACCGACGTGTGGCCGGAGTAGGTTTCTTAAGGGAGGCGTTTCAATGCGCCGAGGGTGCATCTTCTGCCAGGCGTGCAGCAGACGAGGGAGGGGGTAGTAACTGTTGTCACCTGTACACACTCAGCTTACTGTTGAATCCAGTTCCCCAAGAGCTGAAAAACGAACTGCCGCCGCCGCCTACACACTCGTTCACTCGAAGAGACTCCAATGGCGATCCGAGGAGTGAGCCTGCTGTATATGGACTTCAGCAAGGAGTTCCCCTTTGAGTTCGCCGTTCAGTCCTATGGCTGCACCACGTTGAATGTGATGTACACCAACGATACGGACTCGGTGAAGCTCTGCCTCGCCTCAGTCCTATGGCTACACCAGGTTCTGGAGCATTCGCCCGTTTCATCGGCAGCACCAGCTACACCTTTGCTACGGTGGGGAGAAGGAAGAACGCGACGATTTAGCCATCTGGTGCAACAAGCTTGTCGACATCCAGAAGCAATACAAGATCATCAGCAACGGGCAGGAGAAGGACTCTGTGGTTGACCTCGCTGAGACCATCATCGACCCCTGATACGCCAACATGAAAGATGACGACCTGAACACGTGGGAGGTACCTCTGAATCTAGCCTACATAATCTACGCGGCCAAGGATGCATACGCATGCTACGACATGTACAGGAAGATCTTGGACATGAGGGCGTGTATGCTTCCCGTAACCAACGAGTACACGAACAGTCGCAGCATCATGATCAAGCGTGCCAGGAAGGTCTAGATGTTGTACTTTATCTGTTTATAAGCACCTTTATCATCTGAGTGTTTCATGCATTAGCCTATGTGTCGTAATTATCTGTTTTGTTCGAAATATTTCTTTTAAGAACCCATTAACCTGATTGCCTTTTTAGTGGCTATTTGCTTATGTATGTAAACTAGTTCACTTGTCCGTAAAAAAACTAGTTCACTCAGCTCCCATGCTTTGAATCTCCTTCCTCCCAACATATTCCCCTAGAACCAACTCAACCGTCCCACGTCTAGCCTAAATAATAATAATGCCCCACTTACTATTAACTCATCAAATTTAAAATATATTTTATTTCGTAAGTTGAAAGTTCTTACAAAATAATAATAATAATTGTTTATATATAACTTGGCAAGTTAACTCCTAGTGATTGCGTACATAAGCTTGGAAAGATTTTACTGATGTGCAATCATGTGTTTATGTTTTTATAACATTTCTCCGTCTAGCCCAACATGATATTTTGACCCAGCCCAGCAAGTCCGTGGATTACGAGAAAAATGCAAATGGGATTTAAACGGGCTGCATAGATGCTACATCATTGTTTCACCCAGCCCACCAAATGGACTAAAAGGACTGGCTGACATGTGGGCCAGTAGGTCAAAGCCTAAGAAGGCGTTCGATTTACATCCAACGGCCGGCATTCTTCTTCAATCTCTTGTATTCTTCCCCCAGCGCTGCCGGAACCGCCTGCTCCAGGCTTCGGCGTCCAGCGGTGTTGTTTTGCGCTCCTCAACGAAACGCTACCCCACCGATGGCCAGGCCATCCCTGCACTCCGCACCTCCTATTATTCTCTGCCGAGTGTAGGACCATCCCGCACCCGAACCAGTCAAGTTTCCCACTCCTCTCTGTCTGCGACTCCACTGCCGCGTCTTCCCCATCTCCGGGTCATTCCAGTCTGGGGCCTCGCCGTCATCCACTGCCTCGGTGCGCTCGGCGCGGCATGGTCAACATACGAGAGTCATCGGAAGAGGACTGTACATGGAGAGCCTGATGGCTGGGACCCATGAGGTCCATGGTCACACGCAAGGAAAGTTCCTCCTTATTACACACTTTACGTGCACTGTACATGGGAAGGGCTTCTGTATTTCGCAAAAAAAAAACGTTCCCCCCGCTGACAGGTCGGACCCACCAGCTATATCTTCGCACGCAAGGAAGTGCCTCCTTATTACGCACCAAAAAATGAATACCCCCTACTAGCTAGGACCCACCATAGTGGCTGGCCGACTTGTGGGCCTACTAAGTTGACGAGGACGGAGGGCGTTGTCAACTTAGTCAATATGAACGATTATAGCTCCAGTGACCGTACGATGTCCATCCAACGCCAATAGTGCTTCTTCAACCTCTGGTCTTCTTGCTCCAGCCGCCCAAAGCAGCGCCGGTCATGTCGCGTGCTCCTGCCCCTCGTGGCCAGCTGTGATGCCGTGGAGGCCTCACCGTCCCCTACTACTCCCACCGTAGGCCCAGGGTATCCCTCTACTCCCCACACCCCTATTATTCTGCAGCGACGGCAGCCTCACGCTGCAGCGGAACCAGTGAACCCTCGTACTCCTCTCCGCGTGGGCATCCACTACCGCGTCTTCCCCGGCTCCACGTCGTCCCCTTCCTAGGCCTCGCCGTCGTCCACCGCCTTGGTGCTCTCGGCATGGCATGGTCAATGTGGTCAACGACCGACTTCCATCGGAAGAGTACTGTACGTGGAGAGGCTGACAGCTGGGTCCACGGCCACATCCCAGTTTTTTTGTGATTTGCCAAGTAAGTCGCTTTGTCAGGCCTATTGGGCTGCAAATCTTTCAAGACGAGGAGATCTTCATTTGGCTGGCCGAGAAAATGGCCTATCAGTAACGAGAAATGGGCTGTACATTTTTAAAACACATCAAACCGGCAATTAGTTTCAAACATCTTTTTTTCATTTCGAGATTTTAAATTACATTAATTTTTATGCGTGGAGAATTTGCTAGATTTTATATTGATATGCATTTATTTTTAAAATCAGTTTGAATGTGAGTCGAAATTTCGGGATTAAAAACAGTTCGGACCGCACTGAAATATGCAAAATTTCGTATAAATTTTTAACCATGGCCACAATATGGGATGTAATGCTAACAAAAAGAATATGGGCTCCAAAAAAAACCTTAAGAATTAGCAAATGGGCTATAAATTATTAGAAATAATGGCAGATGGGCTGTATAGTGTTTTCCACAGATTTGAGGCTTTCCATCGAACGGCCGCCGCGCTTCTTCAATCTCTGCTCTTCCTGCTCCAGCCGCTCAAACAAGCGCCGGCGGGACTGCCTGCTCCCTCCTCCCTGCGGCCGGATGTGCTGCTGCGCATACCTCACCACCCCACCGTACTCCCATCGCTGGCCTAGCCATCCCTCTACTCACCCACACCTGCTGTTATTCTCCAGCGATGGCAGACAAACCAGTAAACCCTCGCATAGTCATACTCCCCTCCGCGTGGGAAACAACTGCCGAGTCTTCCCTACCTCTGTGTCGTTCCCTTCCTAGGCCTCGAAGTCGTCCATCACCCTGGTGCTCTCGATGCGGCGTGGTCAATGTGGTCAACGACCAACATGCATCTGAAGTGGACTGTACGTGGAGAGGCCGACAGCTGGGTCCACGGCCGCATGCAAGGAAATGCCTCCTTATTACATGCAAAATAATGATTCCTCCACCTGACATCAGGGATCCACCGAAAAGGCCTCTGTATTTCGTGAAAAAAACGTTACCGCCGCTGATAGCTCGGACCCACCAGCTATATCTTCGCACGGAAGGAAGTGCCTCCTTATTACGCACAAAAAAAATGAATACTCCCCCTGTTAGCTGGGACCCAGTATAGTGGCAGGCTGACTTGTGGGCCTACTAAGTTGACGGGGATGGAGGGCTTTGTCAACTTAGTCAATATGCACCATTCTAGCTCCAGTGACCGTACGATGTCCATCCAATGGCCGTAGTGCTTCTTCAACCTCTAGTCTTGCTCCAGCCGCCCAAAGCAGCACCGGTCATGCCGCATGCTCCTACCTCCCGTGGCCGGCTGTGCTGCCGCGGAGGCCTCACCGCCCCCTACTATTCCCACCGTTGGCCAGGCCCTGCGGCGACGGCAGCCTCACACCGCAGCCGAACCAGTGAACCCTCGTACTCCTCTCCGCGCGGGCTTCCACTGCCGCGTCTTCCCCGGCTCCCCATTGTCCCCTTCCTAGGCCTCGCCATTGTCCACCGCCGTGGTGCTCTCGGCGCGGCGTGGTCAATGTGGTCAAGGAACGACTTCCATCGGACGTGGACTGTACGTGGAGAGGCTGACAGCTGGGTCCACGGCCGCAGCAAGGAAGTGCCTCCTTATTACGCGAAAAAGAATGATTCCTCCACCTGACAGCTGGGACCCACCGGATGGGCCGCTGTATTTCGCGAAAAAATGTTTCCCCCTCACTACTGGGAACCACCAGCTACATCTTCGCACACAAGGAAGTGCGTCCGAAAAAAATGATTCGCCCCTGACTGCTGGGACCCACCAGCTACATGTTCGCACGCAAGGAAGTGCGTCCGAAAAAAACGATTCACCCCCTGACTGCTGGGACCCTCCAGCCACATCTTTAAAGCAAGGAAGTGCGTCCGGGAAAAAACGATTCGCCCTCCTGACTGTTGGGACCCACCAACTACATCTTCGCATGCAAGGAAGTGCCTGACAGTCGGGACCCACCTGGTCGAAGCGTACGTAGCGTTGTCATTCTGGTCGCGAACGTGTACGTACATATATACTGGTCGATGTAGAGGCGCGCATGTGTCGTAGTAGACGCGCGCACGTGTCGTAGTAGAGGCGCGCACATAGCATGTACACATACGTACAGCGTCCAGGGTGCAAGAAAGAAAATACGGCCACGTATGTGTACATACGGGCAGGGTCTCGAACGCCTACTCGCGCATACGTACGGCCAGGGCTTGTGTACATGGCTGGGTTGGAACAGAGAAACAACGTCGTCATCATGTTCATGGGGAGCCAATCGACTGGGTCGGAACGGAATGCATGGTCATGTTCATCGGGAGGGCTAGGATGGAACAGGGCGATGGAAACAAGGCCTGGCATACCGTAGAACAAAGGAAACGACCTTGTGTTCGATCGGCCACGTTCGAAACGGGGTCCTGTTGATCGGGAGGGGTGCGGCATACCGCAAAACGGAGGAAATGGACCTCCTACAGACGAAATGGGGGTCCTGTTGATCGGGAGGGGTGTGGCGTACCGCAAAACGGACAAAACGGGCTTGTGTTGGAGTGCTACGGTCAAAACGGAGGTCCTGTTCATCGGGAGGGGTGTGGCGTACCACAAAACGGGACTCCACAGGATATTGTTCATCTCCACCGTCGACCTCCTCCAGCCTCCACGGGCTACTGTTCATCCACCGTCGACCTCCTCCAGCCTCCACCTGCGACTGTTCATCCACGGGCTCCTGTTCATCCAGCCTCCACCGTGCGCTACTCCACCGGCTACTGTTCAACCACCCCTCTCCACGGGATCCTGTTCAACCACCCCTCCACGGGCTACTGTTCATCCACCCCTCCACCATCTACTGTTTATCCAGCCCTCCACGGGGTCGTCCTGTTCATCCAGCCCTCCACGGGGTCCTGTTCATCCAGCCCCAACCGGCTCGATCGATCGGGGTCCTGTTCATCCAGAGGCAACGCCACGGGTCCTGTTCATCCACTCCCACCGCTCATTGTTCATCCAAACCCCCCCGCAATGCTCACTGTTCATCTAGAGAGGCAGCATCGATCGACTTCAGTTAGCAGCAGTAGCGAAGGAATCGATCGCTCGGGTTCAGTAACGCGTAGCCTGCAGTGTAATCGCTCGGGTTCAGTTAGAGCCCAACGCCTTGCTCCGGTTCAGTTAGAGCCAACGCCTCACACGCACGCGCGTACGTGTACGAGAGAAACGCTCATCACTCGGCCCCTGACCACCCACCGTAACCGGGAACTCCCTGAAATTTTCCTTGCCCTCGCTTCTACCATGGTTTTTTTCCTTCACGGACGGCCCAAAGAATGTCATGCAGCTACGTCTGCGGCCCGCCCAGGACGAAAAGCCCATTTTCTGTCATGATTTTTTGTCATAGAAGTAGGAGCCCACCACATCTATGATGATACCGGGTTTTGTCACAATTATCATCATAGAAGTTTCATATGTATGACAGAATTTTTTTTCGTTCGGCCCAAAATGTCACAGATGTGTGTTTTTTTAGTGCACTGAGTTTGCTTGACCAAGTCTCTGTTTGGTCATTGCTGAAATCGGTCTCACCGAGGTCATGCGACTGGTCTCACCAAGATGAGGTTTTGCCCTAGCCCTAGCACATCGGTCTCCACCGAGTTGATCATGTTGGTACCATGGAGATTCCTAACATTCACATTTTGAACTGAATCGGTCTCACCGAGTTCTTCTATTGGGTCTCACTGAGTTGGGTCAAATGTGTGTAAAGGTTGGATTTTGTGTGGAGGCTATATATACCCCTCCACCCCCTTATCCATTTGAGAGAGAGCAATCAGAACGTGCCTACACTTCCACTACTCATTTTCTGAGAGAGAACCACCTACTCATGTGTTGAGACCAAGAAATTCCAATCCAACCACAAGAATCTTGATCTCTAGCCTTTGCCAAGTTGCTTTCCACTCAAATCATGTTTCCACCAAAGCCAAATTTGTGAGAGAGAGTTGAGTGTTGGGGATACTATCATTTTAAGCACAAGAGCAAGGAGTTCATCATCAACATACCATCTATTACCTTTTGGAGAGTGGTGTCTCCTAGATTGGTTAGGTGTCATTTGGGAGCCTCAGTCAAGATTGTGGAGTTGAACCAAGGAGTTCATAAGGGCAAGGAGATCGCCTACTTCGTGAAGATCTACCCAAGTGAGGCAAGTCCTTCATGGGCGATGGCCATGGTGGGATAGACAAGGTTGCTTCTTCATGGACCCTTCATGGGTGGAGCCCTCCGTGGACTTGCGCAACCATTACCCTTCATGGGTTGAAGTCTCCATCAACGTGGATGTACGATAGGACCACCTATCGGAACCACACCAAAAATCTTTGTGTCTACATTGTGTTTTCCTTCTCCAAACCCTTCCCTTTACCTTCATATGCAATGTTTTACTTTCTGTGACTACACTCTTAGAATTGCATGTGTAGGTTGATTGCTTGACTTATGCTAAGTTACTAAAATCTGCCAAGACTTAAAATTGGGAAAAGGTTAGATTTTTATTTGGTCAAGTAGTCTAATCACCCCTCTAGACCTACTTTCGACCCTACAAGTGGTATCAGAGCTTTGTTCTCCATTTGCCTTGATTTCCATAGCTTTTGGTGATCATAGCCTTGGTTTCACAACCTAGAAGAGTATGGCGTCTAGCGAGGGAAATTACCACCGTAGAGGTCCTTACTTTGATGGTACTAATTTTGCGAGTTGGAAGCATAAGATGAAAATGCATATTCTTGGTCATAACCCCACCGTTTGGGATATTGTGTGTATTGGTTTGCAAGGTGAATACTTCAAGGATGGAAGAGAACCGAATCATGAAGCGACTGCAGAAGAATTGAAGATGTTGCAATACAATGCACAAAATTGCAATATCCTATTCAACGGATTGTTCTCTAAAGAATTCAATAAAATCAGCCGTCTTGAGAATGCAAAGGAAATTTTGGATACATTGGTTGATATGCACGAAGGTATCGAGTCCGTCAAGGAATCCAAATTGGATGTGCTTCGAAGTCAACTTGACAAGTTGAGAATGAAGGACGGTGAAGGAGTCGTTGAAATGTACTCTAGGCTTGGTCTCATCACAAATGAGATTGCTAGCTTAGGAAGCGAAGAGATGACCGAAAAATTCATCATCAAGAAAATCCAAAGAGCCTTGGATGGAAAATATGATACCGTGTGCACCTTGATCCAAATGATGCCCAATTACAAAGATCTCAAGGCAACGGAAGTTATTGGGAGAATTGTTGCTCATGAGATGTCACTCAAGGATAAGGAAGAGCTTCAGAACAAGTCTAGTGGTGCTTATAAAGCTTCATGTGACGCTCCTACCACATCAAGTGAGAAATAAGTCTTCAATGAAGAATCAAGCTTCATGGTGAAGAACTTCAACAAGTTCTACAAGAGTAGAAGCAAAGAGAGAAGCTCCAATTCAAGGTCCTACAATGAAAAAAGATCTTCTAGTCGTGATCGCAATTGCACAACTGTGGAAGATTCGGACACTACTCCAACGAGTGTATGGCTCCTACAAAAGAAGAGAAGACTCAACTAAAAGGATGAGTAAAAGAGATGAATCACCACCAAGAGAAAGAAGGAGTAGAGATGATCGTTATGAACGAAGACCCTCTCATAGAAGCAAGGATTTGGAAAGGAAGGACAAGTCATCAAAGAGCTACACAAGACGAAGACATCAAGCTCATGTTGGTGAATGGGTATCGGGTTTCAACTCCAACAACTACTCCGAGAGAAGTTATCACTCCGACTCCGAATATACTCAAGTTGAAGGTGTTTCCGGTGTTGCACTTCTGTCATCAAACTCCTACGACATATCTGACTCACCAAATGAAGCAATTGGAAAATGCTTCATGGCTAAAGGCCCTAAGGTATCACACTCCGAGTATATTGATTTCAATAGTGATGAAGATGATTTGCTAGGTGATATATATTTACTTGTTGACAATACTAGTGATGAAAACTATGATGAAATTTCTATTAACCATGCTAATCAAGATGAAACGAATGACAATGATAAGAAATAGATTGAGCGTCTAAATAAAGAACTAAACACTCTTAATTTAGCTCATGAAACTACTTTAGAGGACCATCGAGAGCTTTTAAAGACTCATGAGAAGCTACGCTTTGAAAAGCTCAATTTAGAGCAAGAGCATGGGTTCTTAAAAGCAATCAATGATGATCTTCGAAAGAAAAGTTCTTCTTACATTGCCAAGCATTTACTCTTGTCTACTTACATGCCACAAGTAAAATCTAGAAACAAGAGCAAGAAATATTCTTCTCAGTAGTAACAATAATCATGCTAAATCCAATATTGTTGCTTCTAGTAGTTATCTTGATTCCACTAATGATTCTCTTAGCCAAGTTACACTTGAGAAAGAAAATAGTTTATTGAAGGGAATTATAGAGAAAGGTGTTTACAAGATCCTTGCCGGAAGTAAGCAATTTGAGGAAATTGTACATAAGCAAGGAAGGCACCGGAAGAATCAAGGTGTTGGTTTTGAAAGAAAGTTCAATGCCAATGGAGTTGAGTGGGAAGAAGATCAATACCCCAAGACAAAGTTTGTTCCTCAACAAGAGAAGTATGACCATACTTCTTTCAAGGGAACACAAGCTCAAATGATCTTCCACCACAAGACCATGAGCTAAAAGGCAAGGACAAGCTTCAAGAGGAGATTGATGCATTTAAAGAAGCTCCTAAGGCTTTGGTCAAGTGGGTTCCCAAGACTACATCAAGTTCTACTTCATCAAGTATGACTACAACTCCAAGGATTCCCATCAAGTTGATGTGGATCCCAAAGAAGAAGAACTACAGAGTTCTTGAGGGTGACTCCGCCAACATACTTCGCTCATATTCATTTTGGCAAGGACAAGTGCAATCAACTTCCATATCTTGTACTAGTTCAAGGAGTCAAAAACCCTCTTGTTAATAAGTCAAGGGACAAGGTAACCAAATGCTTACATGGACATCATCACATGGGTACATCACTCTATGTCTATGGATATCCTTGTTTGTTGCTTCTGGAACTAACCCATGTAGGTATTGAAAGTGCAACTCACTCCAATGGATTGCTTCAAATGATCTATATCAACATTGAGCATCCACATCTTCAACACCTACATGAAGTCATCATCAACGAAACCAAAGGTTAGTTCATCCCTCTAAGGGGGGATATCACATCTAGGGGGAGATTTACTCTAAGAATTGAGCTAAAGCAACTCTAATGGTGTGAACACAACAATGCTTTATGTAAAAGTGGTAACCACACTTGTGCTTAAACGATGAGTATGACCTATGGTGAAATGTTCTCATTTGGATCCTAAGTCAATATACTCATATATAGATGACCTAGTCATCGCCAATTGCTTGATAGATGCTAGAGTTTTTGTGCATGATTTTCCATATATTTCTTTTGCTATCTTATTGTGTGAGCATGTTGGTTGCATAATTTTCTCCATTCGAGGACATCCATTTGTTGCTTTGATTGTTTGGTTTTTATTTTTGCCAAATGGATGCACAAGAATGCCTAAGTACTCCCTCTAGCTATCTATGCTTTTCTCGTCTCAAACTCTATTCATGCTACATCACAAAGCTTGAACAAGTCGTATTCAGACCCTCCAGGTGAGGAGCACTCGGTGCCATTGATCCGTCAAGGGCTTAAACTTCCAGAACCTATTAATGCATCTCGGTCTGACTGATTCACCATATTCGGTCTCATCGAATTCATTAAGTTGATCTAGCTTTTCACCTCAATGCAACCGATTTGAACATTTCGGTCACACCGAGTTGCAGTAACTGCTCGCAGTTTTGCATGCTGGTGCCATCGAGTCGTTCCACTCGGTCACACTAACAGTCACTGAGTATATATATATCCGCGGGTTGAAATTTTGGAAATTACTCCAAACTCATTGTCTGCGTCTCCCAGCTCTGCTGCCCCCTTGGTCTTCGGATCGTCTACGTTGTCTCTAGCACCCTCATGTTGCTAGTCTCCGTCACTGTCAACGGGAATCTAACTACCGTTGTCGCCGTAGCGAGTTCATCGCCAAGTTAGGGTACGAACTCGACATCTTTGTGCGTTCCTTTTTCCGATACTTGCACAGAGATTGTTGCCATTATTCTTTCCTCGTATGAGATTAATCTATCCACAGAAAAGTTCCATTATATTAGATTTGATGCAAAAACTTAGGGTTAGGTTTCCGCCGAATTCATCTCGAACCGACCGATCTGATGATCTCGATCTCACTGATTCGGCTCAGGCCATTGCACAAGTACATCTCGGTCTAACCGAAGCATACGAGTTAGTAGGACCAAAATCACTCACTCTGTGCAACCCTAGCATCTCAGAGTCACCAAACTGCATTTCGGTCTGACCAAAATCGCATATTTAGACTCTGCTGCTGCTTCGGTGTCACCGAGTTAGTCATATCTGTAGCTCCAAAATGCTTTCTGCAGAAAAATAAAGTTAAGTTTTTGACTCATATTTTTGCAAAAATAGTTGTGCTTTGTGATGCTCATCCACTCTACCTATACCTATCTATTCACAGGGTCAGTTTCAGAGATGTCTGAGGGCAGTGACAGTCAGAACATGTCAGAGGAGCAGGTGAATCTCAATGAGGGCACTATTCCCTCCAATAGAAGCTTTGATGATGGAAGCAGAAGCACTCCAAGCAACTTGCCTAAGGTTTCTACTTAGCAAAATAAGAAGAGAACCTCAGATTCAGAGGATGAGGACTTTGTTGCTGAGGAGGAGGTGACCTCAAAGAATAAAGTTCTCAAGAAGGAGTATGCTGCTGCTGCTGCCAGCATGCCTAGTATGAAAGTGAAAGCTCCTGCCAAGAGGAAGCCAATGTCTAAAGCCAGATCCTCCACTCAGGAAACTATGGAGTTCACTCTTGAACCAAGAGAGGAAGATGCTGCTGGAGGAAACAAGAGGAAGGAGAGAGTCAAGAAGACTATGGCCAGAGTCATTGGCAAGCCTTCATGGTTAGAGATTCTGAAGAAGAGGAGGAGGAAGAGACAGTTGCACCTCCTACAGAGACTCAAAAGCTCATGGGGGATGCCATAAGGTATGTGGCTACTCCATATAAGCCCAAGCCAGCTGCTCAAGCTTCAAAACCCTCTGCACCCAAGAGATCCACCAGAAACATCCCTGCTGCTGAGAAGAACAAGGCCCCAGTGCCAGAAGTTCAAGAGGAAGAAGAGCAACAAGTGCTCAGAAAGTTAAAGCCAAAGATTCCTGATCATAGTGATGATAATCCCATTGCTGAGAACATGAAGGACAGAAAGGATGCAGGGATGAGATTGTGGAGACAGTCTGATCCTTATGCCATCAGGAGAAGGACTGTTGTTGATTATCATTTCCACACCAATGAACAATAGGACTTCTATCAAACAATGTTGTTGGACAAGAAACCCGTAGTGTGTGACATGAGATGGGTGGATTGGACTTACATTGATGACAATGAGGATTACTTCCCAGGTGTGCATGAGAGCTTCAGGATGAATGAAGTTCACAAGTTTGTTGGCCAGGAATTGACAAAGTGGAATGATGAGATGATAATGCAATTCTACTATAGTGCTCATTTCTATCCAGATGGCAAGATTGTCTGGATGACAGAAGGAACCAGGTATCAGTCAAAAATTTCTGAGTGGGACAAGTTGATCAATGCCGTGATGAGGATGACAGTGATATAGATGTGTATGCCAAGCCCAGGAAGGACCACAACTCAATGGCAAATATGTACAAGGAGATTCCTGATAAAGCCTTGGAGACTCACAATTTGGATCAATCTACTATCTTCTCTCCGGCTTGACCACCATGAACACCATTTTGAGGCACACTTTGTTGCCCAAGTCAGGAGATCATAGGATGATTCGTGGCCATTCGACGATCTTGCTTCACTTGTTTGATGTGGCACAGAAGTTCAAGGTAATGAGTCTCATTATTGTAACAGTGAAGAGAACTGTACTGATCAGAAGAGATCATGTGGATATGCCCCTCACATTCAGATGCTTATCAACTCCAAGATGGGGACAGGAACATATCTTCTTGACAAAGGGCATATTCCTCTGAGGCCATAATTTGAGGACAATGAGGTTGTCATGGATGAATCCCATCCAACATGTGCAGAAGCCCAGGAGAAGAGAGAGAAAGAAAATGCTGCAAAAGCAGCAAAACCAGATAGTGCCCCAGATGCGTCACAGGTGATGCTCAAGACCAAGCAAGATCAACTCAGTTATCTTCTTGAGGCCACTGTGAGGATTGAGAAGGGATTGGCCACCCTGACTCAGAATCATGAGAGTCTTGAGAGGATCATTGAGACAAAATTCCATGATCTATATGTGAAGGTCAGATAGATCCAATCTACTGTGGAGAGACTCCAGGAAGAGCTTGAAGAAAGGAGTGACAGACCAACCACTGACGCTTTTCATCAAGTGCCAAGGGCACAAAGGTCTTCAGCTGTGTCAGTTGCCAGTGATACAAAAGGAGTCCTGGATTAGGGGGTGTCCGGATGACCGGACTATAACCTTTGGCCGGACTCCTGGACTATGAAGATACAAGATTGAAGACTTCATCCTGTTTCCGGATGGGACTTTCCTTGGCGTGGAAGGCAAGCTTGGCGATACGGATATGTAGATCTCCTCCCATCGGAACCGACTCTGTGTAACCCTAGCCCTCTCCGGTGTCTATATAAACCAGAGGGTTTTAGTCCGTAGGATGAACAACAATCATACCATAGGCTAGCTTCTAGGGTTTAGCCTCTCTGATCTCGTGGTAGATCTACTCTTGTACTACCCATATCATCAATATTAATCAAGAAGGAGTAGGGTTTTACCTCCATCGAGGGGCCCGAACCTGGGTAAAAACATCGTGTCCCTTGTCTCCTATTACCATCCGCCTAGACGCACAGTTTGGGACCCCCTACCCGAGATCCGCCGGTTTTGACATCGACGTTGGTGCTTTCATTGAGAGTTCCTCTGTGTCGTTATCTTTAGGCCCGAAGGCTCCTCCAATCATCAACAACGATGCGGTCCTGGGTGAGACTTTTCTCCCCGGACAGATCTTCGTGTTCGGCGGCTTTGCACTGCGGGCCAATTCGCTTGGCCATCTGGAGCAGATCGAAAGCTACGCCCCTGGCCATCAGGTCAGATTTGGAAGTTTGAACTACACGGCTGACATCCACGGAGACTTGATCTTCAACGGGTTCGAGCCACAGCCGAGCGCGCCGCACTGTCACGATGGGCATGATCTAGCTCTACCGCCGAACAGTGCCCAGGAGGCCGCCCCAGTATCCGCTCCGACCCTTAGCTCGGAGTCGACTGCGCCAACCGAGGACGGGTGGCTGGACACCGACTCAGGGGCTGTAATCTCTACGGTGATCGAGCCGAACACCAGCATTGTCCTTTGCGAAGCTCGCGACTCCAAGGCGCCGGACTCCTTTCCGGACTCCAAACCTTCCACGCCCCTGCCGATCGAACCCGATTGGGCGCCGATCATGGAGTTCGCCGCCGCGGACATCTTTCAGCACTCGCCCTTCGACGACATTCTGAATTCACTAAAGTCTCTCTCTTTATCAGGAGAGCCCTGGCCGGACTATGGTCAGCAAGGTTGGGATGCGGACGACGAAGAAATTCAAAGCCCACCCACCACCCACTTCGTAGCCACTGTCGATGATTTAACCGACATGCTCGACTTCGACTCCGAAGACATCGATGGTATGGACGCCGATGCAGGAGACGACCAAGAACCAGCGCCTATAGGGCACTGGAAGGCCACCTCGTAATACAACATATACATGGTGGACACCCCAAAAGAAGGGAATGGCGATGGAACAACGGAGGATGACCCCTCCAAGAAGCAGCCTAAGCGCCGGCGTCAGCGGCGCCGCTCTAAATCCCGCCAAAGCAAAAACAGCGATTCCGGCACGGGAGATAATAACACCTCGGACAGTGCCGAAGACAACCCCCTCCGGCAGGATTCAGCACAAGAGGATGGAGAAGCCATCCCTCATGAGAGAGCGGCATGCAGAGAGGTAGAGGACGATAATTACATGCCTCCCTCCGAAGACGAGGCAAGCCTCAGCGACGATGAATTCTTCGCGCCTGAGGATCTTGTCGAACAAGAGCGTTTCAAACACAGGCTTATGGCCACGGTGAGCAGCCTCAAGAAAAAATAGCAGCAGCTTAGAGCTGACCAAGACTTGCTAGCCGACAGATGGACTGAAGTCCTTGCGGCCAAAGAGTACAAACTCGAACGCCCCTCCAAGAGCTACCCAAATCGCAGGCTGCTACCCCGATTAGAGGAGGAAGCACCTAAATGTACATCACCAGCGCACGACGTGGCCGACCGGCCACCTCGTGGCCGCGACAGAGAGGCCTCTCGGCCATCCACTCAAGCCGCACCCCGGCGTCGCTCAAAAAATGCCAAGGCATGGGGAAATGCGCCAGAGCTGCGAGACATATTGGAGGACAAGGCAAGGCAAACAAGATCGATCTACGGATCGCGTGGGCGCCTCACGACACGTGACGATAACCGTCATGCCGGATATGGCAAATACGGCCAGGCCGAACACAACAGACAAAGCTCATTTGGGCGACGTCGTGATATAGCCCAGTACAGAGGCGCCACACACCCACTATGCTTCATAGATGAAGTAATGGATCATCAAACCCCGAGGGTTTTAAACCCGTAAACATCGAATCATACGATGGCACAACAGATCCTGCGGTATGGATCGAGGATTATCTCCTTCATATCCACATGGCCCGCGGTGATGATCTACACGCTATCAAATACCTCCCACTCAAGCTTAAAGGACCAGCTCGGCATTGGCTTAACAGCTTGCCAGCAGAGTCAATTGGATGCTGGGAGGACCTGGAAGCCGCATTCCTCGATAATTTCCAGGGCACCTATGTGCGACCACCAGACGCTGATGACCTAAGCCACATAATTTAGCATCTAGAGGAATCGACCAGACAATTCTGGACACGGTTCCTAACCAAGAAAAATCAAATAGTCGACTGTCCGGATGCAGAGGCCCTCGCAGCCTTGAAACATAACATCCGTGACGAATGGCTTGCCCGGCACCTAGGACAGGAAAAGCCGAAATCCATGGCAGCCCTCAAAGCACTCATGACCCGCTTTTGTGCGGGTGAAGACAGCTGGCTAGCTCGTAGAAATAACATAACCAAGAGCCCTGGTAATTCGGATACTAAGGACAGCAATGGCAGGTCGCATCACAACAAGCACAAGCGCCGCATTAACAGCGACAATGCTGAGGATACGGCAGTTAATGCCGGATTCAGAGGCTCTAAACCCGGTCAGCGGAAAAAGCCATTCAAAAGAAATACTCTGGGCCCGTCCGGTTTGGACCGAATACTCGATCGCTTGTGCCAGATACACGGCACCCCTGAACAACCAGCCAATCACACCAATAGGGATTGCTGGGTGTTCAAGCAGGCAGGAAAGTTAAGTGCTGATAACAGAGACAAGGGGCTGCATAGCGATGACGAGGAGGAGCCCCGGCCGCCGAATAATAGGGGACAGAAGGGCTTTCCCCCACAAGTGTGGACGGTGAACATGATATACGCAACCCACATCCCCAAAAGAGAGCGGAAGCGTGCCCTCAGGGACGTATATGCGTTGGAGCCAGTCGCCCCAAAGTTTAACCCATGGTCCTCCTACCCGATCACTTTTGATCGAAGGGACCACCCCACTAGCATCCGCCATGGCGGATTCGTTGCATTGGTTCTAGACCCAATCATTGACGGATTTCACCTCACTAGAGTCCTTATGGACGGCGGCAGCAGCCTGAACCTGCTTTATCAGGATACAGTGCAAAAAATGGGCATTGATCCCTCAAGGATTAAACCCACAAAGACGACCTTTAAAGGCGTCATACCAGGTGTAGAGGCCAACTGTACAGGCTCAGTTACACTCGAAGTGGTCTTCGGATCCCCGGATAATTTCCGAAGCGAGGAGTTAATCTTCGACATAGTCCCGTTCCGCAGTGGCTATCACGCACTGACTCGGACGAACCGCATTTGCAAAGTTCAATGCGGTGCCGCACTACGCATACCTCAAGCTCAAGATGCCAGGCCCTCGAGGAGTCATCACGGTCAATGGAAACACCGAATGCTCTCTCCGAACAGAGGAGCATACAGCGGCCCTCGCGGCGGAAGTACAAAGTAGCCTCTCAAGGCAATTCTCCAGTCCGGCTATTAAACGTCCGGACACCGTCAAGCGCGCCCGGAGTAACCTACAAAAGACCGCCTGGCACGTTCCGAGCAAGCGTAGCAGTGCGGCCCCAACCCCAGCCCTCGCGAAATTGCGAAACCAGTACTACACGTACATAATTATGCTCTGGAAATACCATGGGCATAAGGGGAGGGGCACAACCACGGCACGCCCAAAATGCGGCTCAACCGCACTAGGGGCTCCGATTTTGTCATTCTTTTTTCTTACTTTCAGGACTCCACTCTCCGGAAGGCCTGTCCGGCAGTACAATCGCCGAACACACGATGCAACAGCCAGGGAGGCATCAAGCTACGTCGAATGTCCAGGTGGTCTCTATAACGAGCTAAATACCTGTCTTACATAAAGTCTCGCAGCTTGCCCTTGGAGGGGGACATGTCAAATAATCACATCTCTTGCTTATCGCACTATTTGTATCGTTCTGCTTTCACAGCAGCCTTTTAATAAACAATACATAGCTCTTGTTTATTATTGCGTTCATTTTTATGTAAATATGTTCAGTTATGACATTATGCAACCGTACACTTTGGTACAGCCAATACACCAGGGGCTTAAGTACCCCAGAATATGGTGTGAGAAGTCCGAACACTCTCACGAGTGCGGCACCCCGAACTTATAGCATGATATGCATCGGCTCCGAATCATGTCTTGGGTCAATAGTTGGGTTTGCCCGGCTCCCATGTTTTGGTACCTTACGTTCCGTTATATCGGATAAGGTAGCGCTGGGAGAACTACTACGATTGTGCCCCAGTTGAGCTAGGTTAAGCACCTCAGTAGAGAAAGCTAAAACTGACCATCATGATAGGGCGAGAGCCAGTCGCTGTTCGAGAGGTTTTCGAGTCCCTAAAGACTTATGCCGCTTAGAGTGAGGAGCTGGCTTTGTCCGGCCTAGGCATGGATAGCGCCCCGAACTCGGTCTTTCGAATACTAGGGGCTTCGCCGAAATTTAAAATTATAGAATTCTATGGCTAAGTGAGAGTGATAAAGCATTATAGTCCGGTTGCCTTGTTTGTTGTGCTGAGCGCCTCCCTCGAAGGACCCAAGAATGGGAAAAAGAGCGCTCAGGTTTATCCCGAACACCCCAGCACACGTGGCATGGGGGTAGAAGCCAACGACTCGCCATCTCTTAGATTTAATAAACGGCCGCACAGAAGGTAATATTTTAAATTCAAAAAGCGTTGCTTAGCGCATATGAACAAGTTTTCAGCGCACAGGATAACACGAGCGAGCTTACTCAAAAATTACATCCTTGGAACACTCATTCGCCACAAGGCAGACACCCTTCATGACGGCCTCATAATACAACTCGGGATTGCGATGCTCCTTCCCCTCCGGTGGCCCATCTGTCACCAGCTTCTCAGCATCCATCTTGCCCCAGTGTACTTTAACATGGGCAAGGGACCTACGGGCGCCTTTGATGCATACGGAGTGCTTGATGATTTCAAGCCATGGACAGGCATCCACCAGCCACCTCACCAGCCCAAAGTAGCTGCCAGGCATGACCTCCCCAGGCCATAGCCAGCCTATAAGGCCCTTCATGGCTTGTTCGGCTGCCTTATGGAGCTCGACTAGCTGCTTCAGCTGGTCGCTCAAGGGCACCGGGTGTCCGGCCTCAAAATACTGGGACCTGAACACCTTCTCCGTCGAGCTCCCTTCCTCGGCTCGGTAGAATGCAGCAGCTTCGAACACACTGTGGGGCAGATCTGCGAATGCTCCTGGGGAGCTCCGGACTCGGGTAAGTAACAAGTAATTCACTTTCACGTGCTTGCTTTGCATAAAGAATGCCTTACCCGCCACTATCTTCTTCATCGCCTCAATTTCCTGGAGGGCTTTTTGGGCTTCGGCCTTGGCAGATTTGGCGCTCTCAAGGGCCGAGGCAAGCTCGGACTCTCGAGTCTTTGAGTCAAGCTCCAAACTCTCGTGTTTTTTTACAAGAGCGTGGAGCTCTTGTAGGACCTCCGCCACCCACGCCTCCTACTTTTCTCGCTCGGTGCGCTCCACGGCCGCATCGTCTTCGGCCTTTTACAGCACTTCCTTCAGGGTCGCCACCTCGGTTGTGGCCCCTGTAATACTCATGTTGGTCCTGTCATTATTTGCAACCTGACATTTTTATATACTTACATAAGGTACTACTTACCTTCCTTGTCCTCGAGCTGCTTCTTGGCATGGCCGAGCTCGTTCTCGGACCGCTCGAGGCTCTGCTTCAATGCATCGACCTCCGCAGTCAGTGCGGCAGAGGTCAGCAGCGCAACCTGCATTCCCATATTGACATATTTATGTTAGACTCCTGCGTATATCTTTTTAGATCCTCAGTCCGGCTTTTCTTTCCGAACACCAAACTGAGCATCAGGGGCTACTGTCTATGCGGTAATATTTTTGCATGCCTTAAATACATACCTCAAAGCCTATTAGAAGGCTGGCACAGGCTTCTGTCAGCCCGCTCTTGGCGGACTGAACCTTCTGGATCACCGCACTCATAATAGTGCGGTGCTCCTCGTCGATGGAGGAGCCGTTAAGCACCTCCAGCAAATTATCCGGTGCCTCCGGTTGGACGGAGGTCACCGGCGTCGTAGGCTTGCCCTTCTTACTGGGGGGGGCACCTGCCGAACTCTGGAACCACTGAAGGTTCCGGAGCGGTGTCCGACCCAGGGCCGGACTTAGAGCCCTTTGGGGTTTTATCCCCTTTGCGCCTGGAGTCCAGGAGGTCGCCTTGCGGCGCCTCTAGGACCACCTCCTCCTGGCTTGTACCCTTTTGGGACTCCACCTCAGCATCGTCTGCAGGGCGAGGGGAGGTAGCAGTCGGGAGTGAAAAACTATTCACATTCGATGAATCCAGGGAGCTGCTCGACGAAGCGTCGAGCCGGGACTTGGGCGGACTGCATGATTATACTCGGCATTAGAAGATACTATGCAATAATTGAACGCCATGAGTTATTCTGGTATCCGGATACTTACGATTTCGCCAGGGGCTTGGCCCTGGATGGCCACTCCTCTTCGCCGTCGTCCGCGTCGATGGAGTGGTCCGGAGGAAGGGTCCTTCCCTTCTTGGACCCTCCGCCCCCCTAGTTGGGGTGGCCTTCCTTTTCTTTCCTCCCCCCGCTAGAGGGGGAGAGGCCTCTTCTTCCTCCTCCTCGTCTTCGTGGGAGGAGTGCGCTTCGGGGTCATTGGACAGTGAATCCGACACCACCGGGCGCCGGGAACTCTTTAGAGTTCCCGTGACCTTCTTCCTGGCCTTCTTCTCCAGCACCACGTAAGGTGCCGGGACCAGCAGCTTCGCCAAGCGGGCATCTGCTGGGCCTTCGGGCAAAGGAGCCGGACAGTCAATCTGTCCGGACTTCTTCTGCCAGTCCTGTCAAAGGAACGGGAGCTTAGATCCCGCATAGAGTCAAACTATGAAAAACAGGTATCCTGTAAAGGGTAAAACAAGCTTACTGCGCTGGCTTGGCGCTTCGCGAAGAACCTGCGATCCTCTGTAATGGGAGTGGGAACCTCGGCGCCCTTGAATAGCACCTTCCAGGCATCCTCGTGCGTTGTGTCAAAGAGACTGGACAAAGTTTGGTGCTGGGCCGGGTCGAACTCCCACAAGTTAAAAGCCCGTCGTTGACACGGGAGGATCCGGCGGAAGAGCATGACCTGGACTACGTTGACAAGTTTAACCTTCTTGTCCACCAGGTTTTGGACGCAGGTTTGGAGTCCGGTCAGCTCTCCCAAATTACCCCATGACAGGCCCGTCTCTTTCCAGGAGGTGAGCCGGGTGGGGATGCCAGATTTTAATTCGGGGGCCGCTGCCCATTTAGGGTCACGCGGCTCGGTGATGTAGAACCACCCCGATTGCCACCCTTCGATTGTTTCCACAAAGGAGCCCTCGAGCCATGTGACATTGGGCATCTTGCCCACCATGGCGCCTCCACACTCCGCTTGCTGGCCGCCAACTACCTTCAGCTTGACATTGAAGATCTTCAACCATAAGCCGAAGTGGGGCTTGATGTGGAGGAAGGCCTCGCACACGACGATAAACGCCGAGATGTTGAGGATGAAGTTCGGGGCCAGATCATGGAAATCCAGGCCGTAGTAGAACATGAGCCCCCAGACAAATGGGTGGAGTGGGAAGCCCAGTACGCGGAGGAAATGGGGGAGGAACACCACCCTCTCATGGGGCTTGGGGGTGGGGATAAGCTGCCCCTTGTCTGGGAGCCGGTGCGCAACATCGTTGGACAAGTATCCGGCTCTCCTCAGCTTTTTGATGTGCCCCTCCGTGACGGAGGAGGCCATCCACCTGCCTCCCGCTCCGGACATGGCTAGAGAAGGTTGAAGTGGGAAGTGCGGACTTGGGCACTGGAGCTCGAGTGCGCGGAAATGGATAAGCAAAGGAGGAAGAAGGCGTAGATGAAAAAGGTGGATCCTTATCCCCTTATATGGGCGGACGAAACTATGTGCCCCCACCAGCCTGGTAAAACTCTCTTATCTCCCAAGCGCAGTGATTAATGGCACGGTTGGGTTAGCCACGCCCGTCTTGATGAGAATCCCGGAATAAGGGGACACGATCTCTGCTTTGACAAGACGTGCCAAGGAAACCACCTCGCTAAACGCGCTGAGGTAGGACAGTAAAACGATTCGAATAAAGGCTTGGCCGTGGCGTGATGTCGCGCTGCGGAATACGTCAGCAGATTAGATTTGTACAAATATTATTCTCTCTATGGTGGTGTGTGGAACTTATTTTGTAGAGCCGGACACTATCCTTGTGTTCAAAATCTTCTATGAAGTATTCAGAGGAGGAACCCGCCTTGCAATGCCGAAGACAATCTGCACGCCGAAATCGTCGTCATTGAAGCCTGGTTCAGGGGCTACTGAGGGAGTCCTGGATTAGGGGGTGTCTGGATGACCGGACTATAACCTTTGGCCGGACTCCTGGACTATGAAGATACAACATTGAAGACTTCGTCCCGTGTCCGGATGGGACTTTCCTTGGCGTGGAAGGCAAGCTTGGCGATACGGATATGTAGACCTCCTCCCATTGTAACCGACTCTGTGTAACCCTGGCCCTCTCCGGTGTCTATATAAACCGGAGGGTTTTAGTCCATAGGACGAACAACAATCATACCATAGGCTAGCTTCTAGGGTTTAGCCTCTCTGATCTCGTGGTAGATCTACTCTTGTACTACCCATATCATCAATATTAATCAAGCAGGAGTAGGGTTTTACCTCCATCGAGAGGGCCCGAACCTGGGTAAAAACATCGTGTCCCTTGTCTCCTGTTACCATCCGCCTAGACGCATAGTTCAGGACCCCCTACCCGAGATCCGCCGGTTTTGACACCGACAGAAACCAAGACTACATTGTCAGCAATTGCAACAACTGCCTCAGTCATACCTCCAGTTTCAACTCCTCTAGCTCCATAGACATTAGCTGAAGCTTTTGCAGATGGACTCCTCTACACGCCATCTACGCACACCGAAGCAACCAGTCAGAAGACATCTTCAGGAACTCCCGGAGATCATGCCTAGAGTGCCGCATAGTGATGTCTACTACGCAACCTTCTTCTTGTAGACTCGAGTTGTGCCTCCAAGCGCAGAGTTTTGTAGGACAGTAGCAATTTTCCCTCAAGTGGATGACCTAAGGTTTATCAATCCGTGGGAGGCGTAGGATGAAGATGGTCTCTCTCAAACAACCCTGCAACCAAATAACAAAGAGTCTTTTGTGTCCCAACACACCCAATACAATGCTAAATTGTATAGGTGCACTAGTTCGGTGAAGAGATGGTGATAGAAGTGTAATATGGATGGTAGATATAGGTTTTTATAATCTAAAAATATAACGGTAAGGTAGCAAGTGATAAAACTAAGCAAAAACAATATTGCAATGCTTCGAAAGAAGGCCTAGGGTTCATACTTTCAATAGTGCAAGTTCTCTCAACAATGATAACATAATTGGATCATATAACAATCCCTCAACGTGCAACTAAGAGTCACTCCAAAGTCACTAATAGCCGAGAACAAACAAAGAGATTATTGCAGGGTACGAGACCACCTTGAAGTTATTCTTTCTGATCGATCTATTGGGCTATTCCTGTAAGTGTCACGAACAGCCCTAGAATTCGTACTAAAATAACACCTTAAGACACACATCAACCAAAACCCTAATGTCACCTAGATACTCCAATGTCACCACAAGTATCTGTGGGTTTGATTATACGATATGCATCACACAATCTTAGATCCTACTATTCAAACCAAGACAAAGAACTTCAAAGAGTGCCCAAAGTTTCTACCGGAGAGTCAAGAAAAATATGTGTGCCAACCCCTATGCATAATTTCACAAGGTCATAGAACCCGCAAGTTGATCACCAAAACATACATCAAGTGGATGATGTGAATATCCCATTGTCACCACAGATAAGCACATGCAAGACATACATCAAGTGTTCTCAAATCCTTAAAGACTCAATCCGATAAGATAACTTAAAAGGGAAACTCAATCCATTACAAGAAGGTAGAGGGGGAGAAACATCATATGATTCAACTATAGTAGCAAAGCTCGTGGTAGATCGTGCCAAATCAAGAACACAAGAGAGAGAGAGAGAGAGAGAGAGAGAGAGAGAGAGAGAGAGAGAGAGAGAGAGGGATCAAACACATAGCTATTGGTACACACCCTCAGCCCTGAGGGTGAACTACTCCCTAATCGTCTTGGAGAGCACCAGGATGATGAAGATGGCTGCCAGTGATGGATTGCCCCTCCGCCAAGGTGCCGGAACAGGGTCCCGAGAGGTTTCTCGTGGCTACAGAGGCTTGCGGCGGCAAAACTCCCATTCTCGGTTTATTTCTAGGGGTTTCTATATTTATAGGAATTTTTGGCGTCGAGAACAAGTCAGGTGGTGGACAAGTCGCCCACAAGACCAGAGGACGCGCCCTAGGGGGCGCCTGTCGGTGGCAAAACCGGCGGATCTCGGGTAGGGGGTCTTGAACTCTGTGTCTAAGGCTAATAGTAATAGGAGGCGGGGGACACAATGTTTACCCAGGTTCGGGCCCTCTCTATGGAGGTAATACCCTACTTCCTGCTTGATTGATCTTGATGATATGAGTATTACAAGAGTTGATCTACCACGAGATCGTAGAGGCTAAACTCTAGAAGCTAACCTATGATTATGATTGTTCTTGTCCTACGGACTAAACCCTCCGGTTTATATAGACACCGGAGGGGGCTAGAGTTACACAGAGTCGGTTACAGAGAAGGAAATCTACATATCCGAATTGCAAAGCTTGCCTTCCACGCAAAGCAGAGTCCCACCCGGACATGGGACGAAGTCTTCAATCTTGTATCTTCATAGTCCAACAGTCCGGCATAAGCATATAGTCCGGCTATCCGAGGACCCCCTAATCCTGGACTCCCTCAGTAGCCCCTGAACCAGGCTTCAATGATGATGAGTCCAGCGTGCATATTGTCTTCGGCATTGCAAGGCGGGTTCGTTCTCCGAATACTCCAAAGAAGATCTTGGACACAAGAATAGTGTCCGGCTCTGCAAAACAAATTCCACATACCACCGTAGAGAGAACAATATTCCACAAGTCTAATCTGCTGATAACTTTTTCATAGTGTGACATCACGCTGCGGCCCGGTCATTATTCGAACCGTTTTTCTCAACCCGCTACTGCATATCTTGCGAGGTAGTTTTATTGGCACGTCTTGTCGAAGCAGAGATCATGTCCCCTTATCACGGGATTCTCATCAATACGGGTGTGGGTAACCCAACCGCTCCATTAGTACGACTCCTTGGTTTGGGAAAGTTCCAAACGGCCGCGTGGAGGACGCTTGACATTCTTCCTCTATATAAAGAGGTCAGAACATGTCCTTTTCTTTCCACGCCTGATCCTTCCCTTCCCTCCCCTCGAGTTCCAACACTCTAGGTTCAGTCCAAGCGCTCCAGACCTTCAATCATGTCCGGATCCAACCTTCAAGGCCGATGGATAGCCTCTTCTGTCACAGAGCAGGACATCAAGAAGCTTAGGGAGGCTAGGTATCTGACCTCCCAAATCCTTCACAGGCTTCCTGCTCAAGGGCAGGTATTCCTACTCCCAAACCCAACGAGAGCGTCGTATTCGTCTCCCACTTCCTCCAAGGGCTAGGCTTCGGTCTTAATCCCTTTGTTAGAGGGCTCATGTTCTATTATGGGCTAGATTTTCATGATCTAGCTCCAGATTGCTTTCTTCACATCTCAGCGTTCATCGTTGTGTGTGAGGCCTTCCTCCGCATTACCACACACTTCGGCTTATGGGTCAAGACCTTCAATGTGAGCCGAAGATGATCGACGGGCGACACGCAGAGTGCGGAGGTGCTATAATAAGCAAGGGCATCGAGGCTTTATGGCCAAAGGGTTCTTTCTCGGAAGTTTCTGACCTATGGCAACAGGAGTGGTTTTACATCACAACACCTCGAGGGAGGAAGTGGGCGGCCACCCCGGCCTTCCGCTCTGCCCCTTCGTCACAACATGCTTCATGGGTCAACAAGGGGCTGGATTGGGGATCGGTTGATGACGTGCGGACATTGCAAAGCTGCATTCAGGATCTCCTCAAGAAGGATATCAATCTTGTCAAAGTAATTCAAGTAATGTTGGTTCGTCGGGCCTTGCCGTGTCAACGTCGACCTCTCCGTATGTGGGAGTTCAACCCATAAGGACCACGTACTGTTCAGCACTTCTTCGGCAGGACGCCCGAAGGAATGTATCAATTATTCTTCGGATCATGAATAAAGTGTCCAGTCACCATAGAGGATGCGGGCCTCGACTGCAACCGTCCAGATACCCAGGTAAGTAATTCTGCGACCGATCATACTGTCATTATACTTGTCACAACATTACTCTGAAAAACCACCCTTGGCCAGGACTAGATAAGAAAGGCGGAGATGATCAGGTGTTCGACCCCTCTTCCTGAAGATTCGCCGGATCCTGTAGTAACCAGGATGCTGGCTCGTGCACCTTATCAAGTGCCATCAAGGGAGGACATGGAGAGGAATGGGGCAGCCCAAGGCGGACTTCATGTTGGAGGTACGTCACGCATCCTAACCGGGGAAATTAATACCCCCGTGTCGGAGGATGAACGGGGAGGAGAATCTAGCGTCCCCTCTCCGCCCCTGAAGATTTGGAAGTAGAGGTCTCCAAACAAGGGCAACATTGCTGCACAACGCCCATAGGGGGGCCAGCCGTTAACCGAGCCGTAAGTGAACAAAGGTGCTTAGTAAGCATACCCTGTTCTTTTCCTGAGAATAACGTCCGAGACATATGTTTTGCTGTTCGGCTCATAGCCTCCCTCCACAATGTTCGTCCTCGGTGGATCTTATTCTGGAGATGATGGAGAGCGAAACGCCTCCTCATACTTCTCTGCCTCATGAGGCGGACGATCCTGAGTGTTGTCCCGGAGGATCTCTCCCGATCCACAAAGACCAGAAGGTAACTCTTTGGCCGCCTGAAGTCCGGGGTTTTAGGCTCCTGGAGAGAACAAAAGAAAAAGCCCTGGACTGTCCGATATACAACCGGACACATTGACGGGCCTTCTGCAGCAAATGGCTATCTCAGAGGCACATCGTACCTTAATGGGTATGGTGGTTGAGAAGATATCATCCACAAAAAGCATGTTGAATGAGGCTTTTACGAGCCTGCTAAGAGGCTTTGAGGTGCGCAAAGTGATATTGTTTGATTGTACCGTAAATGCAAGGTGCACTTTGTATAGATAGTAGCCCCTGAGACTCTGGTTGCCATCCGGACGAGGCGAGCAGAGGATAAGAGTCTCTGGTAATGATGGTAACAATTTTGAATGCAGGCGGCTGCATCTCCGGCAGCTGACCGGACTGCTGAATTTGCCGAACTGAGGCGGCAACTTGACGTGGCGGATGTGGACGTGATGTCTACTACAAAACCTTCTTCTTGTAGACGTTTTTGGGCCCCCAAGTGCAGAGGTTTGTAGGACAGTAGCAAATTTCCCTCAAGTGGATGACCTAAGGTTTATCAATCCATGGGAGGCGTAGGATGAAGATGGTCTCTCTCAAACAACCCTGCAACCAAATAACAAAGAGTCTCTTGTGTCCCCAACACACCCAATACAATGGTAAATTATATAGGTGCACTAGTTCGGCGAAGAGATGGTGATACTAGTGCAATATGGATGGTAGATATAGGTTTTTGTAATCTGAAAATATAAAAATAGCAAGGTAACTAATGATAAAAGTGAGCGTAAACGGTATTGCAATGCTAGGAAACAAGGCCTAAGGTTCATACTTTCACTAGTGCAAGTTCTCTCAACAATAATAACATAATCGGATCATATAACTGTCCCTCAACATGCAACAAAGAGTCACTCCAAAGCCACTAATAGGGGAGAACAAACGAAGAGATTATGGTAGGGTACGAAACCACCTCAAAGTTATCCTTTCTGTTCTATCTATTCAAGAGTCCGCAGTAAAATAACATGAAGCTATTCTACCTGTTCGATCTATCATAGAGTTCATACTAGAATAACACTTTAAGACACAAATCAACCAAAACCCTAATGTCACCTAGATACTCCATTGTCACGTCAAGTATCCGTGGGCATGATTATACGATATGCATCACACAATCTCAGATTCATCTATTCAACCAACACAAAGTACTTCAAAGAGTGCCCAAAAGTTTCTACCGGAGAGTCAAGACGAAAACATGTGCCAACCCCTATGCATAGGTTCATGGGTGGAACCCGCAAGTTGATCACCAAAACATACATCATGTGGATCACGTGATACGCCATTGTCACCACAGATAAGCACGGCAAGACATACATCAAGTGTTCTCAAATCCTTAAAGACTCAATCCGATAAGATAACTTCAAAGGGAAAACTGAATCCATTACAAGAGAGTAGAGGGGGAGAAACATCATAAGATCCAACTATAATAGCAAAGCTCACGATACATAAAGATCGTATCACCTCAAGAACACGAGAGAGAGAGAAATCAAACACATAGCTATTGGTACATACCCTCAGCCCCGAGTGTGAACTACTCCCTCCTCGTCATGGAGAGCGCCGGGATGATGAAGATGGCCACCGGTGAGGGATTCCCCCTCCGGCAGGGTGCCAGAACGGGCTCCCGAGAGGTTTTTGGTGGCTATAGAGGCTTGCGGCAGCGGAACTCCCAATCTGTTGTTGTCTTTGAAGGTTTTAGGGTATATGGACTTATATAGGCGAAAGAAGTCAGTCGGGGGAGTCTCGAGGGGCCCACGAGACAGGGGGCGCGCCTAGTAGGGGGGGCGCCCCCCACCCTCGTGGCCACCTTGGAGCTTCCTTGACTTCAACTCCAAGTCTCCTGGATCGCTTCCGTTCCAAAAATAATGCCCCCGAAGGTTTCATTCTGTTCGGACTCCATTTGATATTCCTTTTCTTTGAAACAGTGAAATAGGCAAAAAAACAGCAATATGGGCTGGGCCTTCGGTTAATAGGTTAGTCCGAAAAACAATATAAAAGTGTATAATAAAGCTCATAAACATCCAAAACAGATAATAATATAGCATGAATGCTTCATAAATTATAGATACGTTGGAGACGTATCAGGACATCATGCTTGTGAACAAGCGGCTTGACGATGCACAGGGTATGTATATTTGGGTGGTCAGCAAATATTAATAGGAGGATGATGCTAGGATTTATAATATGCTTTGACTACAGATGGTGCTACTGCCATGGAGACCCTTCCGGCAGAGCTTTCCTGGGCCAAGGAGCAAGCCATGAGAAGCAATGCGGCCGCCGTGAAGGCAGCTGAGGAATTAAAAGTTGAACAGGCTGCTCATCGCCAAAGTGAGGATAAAATAGCCAACATGGATCTTGAGCTACAAAATGCCGCCAGCCGATATGAGCTTCTCAGAAGGGAGAACCAAACTAAAAAGGTTGACCTAAAGAAAGCCTTACAAGCAGCAAAGGAAACTCACTCTGAGATCAGAGTGATGTGGGAGGAGCTTCGGTAAGCCGGTGATATCGCGGCTGGGAAGCCCTTTTTATTGCGAACAAAATTCGGCGATTCAAAGTATGCCCCTCTTGATCAATTGTGGAGTTCTTCAGACACATACTTGGATTTGGCAAAGAGTGCTGCTGAGGCGACGCAGTATTTCGAAGATCGAGAAAATCATGAGGCGGAAAGATTGTTCTGGTCACAGTTCAGTACTCCAAGGTGTCCGCTGCTATTGAATGAGCAAATGGCCGAATGGGCCGAGCTCCATAGGTTATCCGGGCTTGCCATGAAGTCCGTCATGGATCACCTGTGGCTGAGGGAACCATGTCCGGATAGTTATTTTGGTTTGGTGCAACGATTTATTTGTGTTGTGACGCATATCGACGCTGTCAAGCGGTCGACATGTGTAGAGGGTGCACGGATGGCCCTTGCCCGTGTTAAGACATATTGGGCGAAGATGGAGGCCACCGATATTGCAACCAGGGGTCCGCCCGGGGGCCAGGACTCGCCCGAGAACTATTTTGAATAAGTCTTAGAAGGTGCCCGTTTAATAGAGGCTCAGTGCTCAAAGAATACCATGTTTGAGTGACATGTATCTTGATTGTAAAATTAATGCTTTTGATAATAAAGGCTATATTTATACTTTTGCCCATAAAGTATTGTGGTGCCTCCTGTGCGGCCGGTTATGTATATATGTATATAACCTGAAAGTTTGCAGTCGTCGGCTTCAGCCCCCTCGCATATAATGCGGGGGTGTTTGGCAAAGCGCGTAATCGCACTTGATCCAACGTCTTGGTCCGTTAAGGAGGTGGTACCATGCCGAACGAGGCAATCGAACTATATAGCTTTAACACTTTCACTTAGCCATAGGAGTTTGACAGCGGGACTACTATATAGCCCCTGGTATGTCCGTGTTTATCCGAATACGGTGCGTTTACATACGTGACCGGGAAACCGGTCCTTCATTAATGTGGAGGAATCGCAAAGATTCTGCTGAGTCATCGAGTGGTTGACCAGTATCTCGCTTTATCATGACAGTCAGTTTTCGGCTTTCTCTACTGAGGTGCTCATCCGGATGAACCAGGGCACAATCACAGTAGTTCTCCCTGTGCCACCTTAGCTGATAGAGCAGAACGTAAGGTAGCAAAACATGGGAGACGGGCAAACCCAACTATTGACCAAAGACATGATTCGGAGATGATGCATATAAGGCCAAACTCGCAATGTCGAACACTCCCGAAGGTATTCGGACTTTACAACATATACTGGGCTGAGTAACGCCCTCGATGATGAACCCGGAATTTCAAGGTACGTGCATCAATCCGGCGTGACAAAAGAGCGCCTGTGGTGAGAGCATAGATCTCAAAAAAACACCGGTTACTGTTTCTGTAACGTCTATATTAGAACGGTGAATCATAAGCTCGCCGGTAACACCTGTATTCCTCTTTGGTCATTTTAAGTGCCAAGAGGGTGTGAGACAACAAGAGACAATAAAAAAGGTTTACACATGGTCTTAATCTAAAAAAAACCTTTGAACGGGGCCCTGCTGCACGTCTGCGCCTTTATCTCCGTTGTGCCATATCTTTGAAGGGTGTAGCACGATGGTCACCTGTTAAATAAAAAGAAAAACCCAGGTGAAAGACTCTGGTGTGACCGTGCGTAAATTCGGTTAAACTTAATGAACCGTGAAAATTCAATTTCTTGAGTGTAAATAGAATCAAGCCGAACAATGGACCCTTTACATGTGGGCAGCCCCCAGCACCATATATGGGGGCATAGCCATTAATCAAGCTCAGGTTTATCTGGGATGCTACAACTAGTGGTGCGCCGAACACGTCTAGCCGTGTCCGTGGTCTCGACGACCGATTAGTTACTCGGGTTGGAGAGGCCGTTCGGTGGTTCGGCTGCTAGAGCCGCCACGTAGTCTTCCGCACGAAGAGAATGCTCTATGTTTCCGCTGATAGTGATGACACTGCGTGGACCGGGCATCTTAAGTTTGAGATAAGTGTAATGTGGTACTGCATTGAAACGAGCGAAGGCCGTTCTTCCGAGTAGTGCATGATAGCCGCTTCGGAATGGAGCGATGTTGAAGATTAGTTCTTCGCTTCGAAAGTTGTCGGGAGAACCGAATACAACCTCTAATGCTAAAGAGCCCGTGCAGCGGGCCTCTACGCCTGGTATCGGGGATATACCCCGCGGCGTAACTCGCGCGGAAGTATAACCCGTCTGGACTGGATGACTCACTGGTAAACCGCCCGGAGCTTGGCGATTCACGGGTAACCCGCCCGATCTTGGTGGTTCATTAGTAACCCGGCGGGCGGGTCAAATGGATGCCGAGGCCCAAGGCCCAGAAGGCCGGTTCACGTTTAATGGTGGGCCGGTTTAAGAGGAAAGGTGAGGGCACTACTAGGAAAAGGCCTACTAATGGCGCACTGGTTTTGCCTACTAATGGCGCACTACCGGTGCGCCATTAGTAGCACACCACTAGTATTTTTTACTAATGGCGCATCACTGGTGCGCCATTAGTTTCTGGTATACTAAGGGCGCACCAAGCAGTGTTCCATTAGTATGTAACACCATGCGCCATTAGTATGCCTCCCGGGGGGCCATATGTAACCATGTGCTTTGTCATACTAATGGCGCACTCTGCCTTGATGCGCCATTAGTATCCTTTGGCATACTAATGGCGCACTCTGCCTTGATGCGCCATTAGTATGAATATTTGGTTTTTTTTTGCTTTTCTAATTTTTGCACAGGTTACAAAATATATTATTGGACAGAATATAGATAGCAGCACACAGCAACATCAGATTCATCGAATACAATAGAAGATTAGTCTCTGAATACAATTCATCATATTAGTCTCCGAATTCAAAAGACCAAACAAAGATAAAACATTACAAGTCTCAAGACCGCGAGTATCGAGTTTGTCTTCACATTACAAGTCGATATCGATCATCTAAACTACCATCACATAAAAGAGAGCTGCGGTCATCACGATGAGCATCATCGCGATCAAACTGGTCTTCATCCGGTTCCTCCAACGCTCCCTCCTCTCTCCCGCTAGATAGCAGGCGTATCTAGATTCGGCCTCCGCCCTAGTGGTGTACCGTTTGTAACTGTTACCGCTAAAATAGTGAACCTGTCTCCGACACTCCTCCCAGTCGTCGTAGACTCTGGGAACCTTACCCTTGTACACGACATACGACGACATCTCTATGCACAAGCCAAACAACAGACAACAGACAATACATAAGCAATATGTAAGTATGCAACAAAAGGATCGGAAGAGAAAAGCAAGACATTAATAGCACGATTCATGATCCTACTAATAAATAGCATTGATTACATCTAAGTTGAATGACTGTCCAAACCAAAGAGACATACGAATTCATTAAAGTTTAATTAAAACATGAGCCAATCAATGTTTCAGAACTACACATCACTACTTTCGACACGACTCATCGGACAGGAGCGTGGATGAAGCCGTCGTCTGTCGTGATGGTCATGAAATCGCGGTCGTTGTCACCCTGCATTTGTAGCGTTCCATCTATCTCATTGTTGGACGGTTGATATCTGAGGTAGAACTGCCCCGAGGTATGAAGGACATCTTGATGGATGATATCCGCAAACTCTGACTGGATGTGAAAGAATTCTTGTCTGAGGTCCGCGTCCTGGGTTGCCGACAACCTCGCGGCCCAATCTTTGAGACTATCTGGTAGCAGAAGTTGATGATGGTCCCTTACGATCGCCTGCATGTGATGGAGGACCTAGTAGGCATCCTTCTGACCGCCAGGCGGCTGCTTGACGCAGCAGAAATTCGTATTGTGTGAGAAGGTGTGCTTGCCGTACTTACAAACTACCCTAGTGAAGGTGCCTCCAGATTTGGCGTAGCCGGGGAGAACATCATCAAGAACTTTCTTGACATTTGTGTAGTCTATCTTGGAGTTATGGTTCGGGTCGAAATACGTGGCCATGGAATATTTCGGGCTTAAGAGGATGAGTGTGCAATGTGTATCACTGCACAGAACATGGAATGTTAGAAAAAAAAGAACGATCGAAATCTAAGAAATCATATGTTACGGGGCGGTTAAGGGATGACTTACTCGGGAAAGTAAGCCACAAGGAAGTTATCCTTATCTGGGTTTGCCAGAATGATGCCTTCGAGGTGTGAACTTGCAACTTGGCGGTCCATAGCGCTGCTCAAGTGCTTGGCACGCATGTAGAAGGGGTCGACTATCACGATGTCCGGGGTCTTGTCTCTAATGATCCGCATCTCCATACTCAACGAAAACAGCCGAACGAAGGTGTAGTGCAGCGGATGAAGGTTAAACATAGCAAAGATGTCATCAAACCGCAGGACGATCGTACCCCCGATGTCGCCATCCACAAAGCCCTTGCCCTCTGGCACCTTGGCCACGAAAACCGGGTATGCCACATCCTTCTCTCTGAGACGCCGCTTCTCCAAAGAAAGAACACTGTCGTGCAGACTCTGCATAGCACCGGTTGCAGCATTCAGCATATTTGGCGGTAGCATCACCCTACTCGCCACATGCACCCTCCTCGAGATATCCTTAGGTGAAGGTAGCCCGTCCTGAGCACGGATCGAACTCGGTGCCGGCTGGCTCGCACCGGCGCCCTTGTTAGTCTTTCGCTTCCGTCCCTTCTTCTTGATCTCCTGTAATGGGACCGAGTTCTGCTCACAGACCGCCTTCTTGAGCGTGTTGGGGCTGATAATATTTCGCACCTCAGCTATCTGAGGCTCGGTGAAGGCGGGAGCTGGAGGCGTGTCCTGAGAACTGAACACCAGACAACGCCTGTTGCAATTGGATTCCTCCGTCGTACCAGCTAGATCGCGGTCGTCTTGGTTGGATTCTTGAGAAAGAGGCCCGCAGAACTCGTCAGTGTACCCATGTTCGGCAAAGTACTTATCAACTTTGGTAAATGTACCGTCGTCGTTGTCGTCACCGTCCGGATCCTGTGCCATAGGGTTGTCCAGATCCGGTGCCATAGGGATGTCCAGCAGGTCCGGTAGCGTTGCGGCGTTCTTGCCATGGCTTGGCGCCGGCACGACTGGCGGTCTTGTCTGTGGGGTGGTGTCCCCCGCCCCCAAACGAATCTGGCTCTTAGGGCAAAGCAGGGGCCAGTTTACGCAGGCGCTAAGGGTCATCTCATCTTCTTCATCGGCCCCAGCGGGTCGAATCGGAGGTAACAGCTCGTCGTAGCCTGGCAGCACCCGAACCACTTCAACCCTATACATTGTGGGTGCCATCGGATTACCGTGGAACATGCGGTTGCCCGGTTGAACGATTCTGCCCTTGGCGACATCGACCAACTCGGCGCCCACGAAGTGCAGAAGAGTGCAAGGAACGTCGGCGGCGCCCTGCGAAAACATGTACAGGGCGTTAGGGATGCCCAGTCAAAGGCAAGGAGATGAAGTCATCGGCCAAGAGGCTTAGTTACCGTGATGCCGTCGAGCTCGGCTAATGTCGAGGCACCGCCAACGGCGGGCGTGCAACTGACGGAGGGGGTGCTTGCTGGCGAGGTGCCGGCCGGCGTACACCCGTGTGCATTAAGCTCCATTGCCCGTGCCGGCGCCGGAGACACGAATACCGCCTCCGCCGAAGACACCAATGGCGCCGCCGCCAAAGACACCAATGGCGCCGCCGGAGACACCAATGGCGCCGCCTGCGCGCTGTGCGAGTTGCTGGCCGTGAAGCTGGAAACTGGGGGAGGCCCCTGTTGGCCGCCTGCAATCCACGTCGTCAGCCCATGAATCAACGTAGGCACCATGGCATTGAGCTTCGTTCCCAGTTGTTGTTCCACATGCTCTTGGACAAGCTCCGGAATCCGCGCCACTTGTGCCTTGAGTGCTTCAACCTCGCGCGTCTGGCTTTTCGAGCTGGCCTTTTTCTCCTTCCGCACACCAGCGGTATAGTATGACCCCCATTTTGTGGACAAGCCTTTGCCGGCCACACGACCAACTGACGTCGGCTTAGTGAGCTTATCCTTGCTTTTCATTATGTTCAACGCCATATTTAAAGGGGTGTTGAAAGGGGAGCTCTGAGACGACCCCGCGCTACTGCTTTCAGTGTCCTGCAAAAGAAACGTGAACCATTTAGAAATATTGGGGATTAATTAGAGTGCAACCATATGGAGATAATTACGCGGGGGTGTATTCCTTACCAGAACAAGCTCAAGCGCCCTGGTCTTCGGATCCGTGGTAAGCTCCTTTGTTATCGGGTCCTCCTTGTACCGGGCCCTGACATAGTTCCTGGTCTGCTTGTTACCGCTGTATTTCTCGGAGCGGGGCGGTAGGCCTTGCTCGGCACGCTCCGCGTCCTCCTTGTCCCATATAGGCTCCGCCACTCTGTAACCGTCGGGACCGAGTTTGTGTTCCCCTAAGTTCAACTCCCGCATTTCTTTCCCCCACTGACTTGATTCGGAGGTTGCGCTGCTCTCGCACTTGATCTTGAACTCCTTGTACTCATCTTCGCTCATCAAAGGATATTTTGCCTTGATCTTCTCATAAGTATCACCTTTATCAATCATTCTCTTCACCACGCTTCTCCAAGTAAACAGGGCCGTGCTCATATTCGTGAGGGCGGCACTGTTCACTTTATTCCCTGAGAGGCGTCTGTTTTCAAATTCGGCGGGGAACTTGTATCATTCGTGCAGCTTCGTGAAGAGGAGGTTGCGCAAATTCCCGTGGTCCTTATTCCTAAGGTGATCGGTGTTGATCGATACGGTGCTCCGGAGAATGCGCCCGAGCTGAAGCGCGTACCCCTTGACTATATGTTTGGGCTTCGTTGAATTCCCGTAGGAGTCCGCTTGAGTGAATTCCTCCTTGAGGGTGCGGAGCGCATTCGGGCGCCGGTCCTTCCTTTGCTTCTTCGGTTGGCTGCCATCTGTGTGTGCGCCACCATCATCAGTGGTGGCATCCTCAGCGGCACCATCAGTGGTGTCATCCCCGAAGCCACTAGGGGTTGTGTAGTTAGGATCGGTGTCTTCCGCGGCGTCCTCATAGCGGTGAGGTTGTTCCTCCATCTCCTGGGACAGCTCCCAGAATTGCTTGCCACCCAAACCACCGGCCTCATCGTTGTGGGCCATGTTTTGCTCTAAATAGGAAAAAAGTTTGGTCAAAAAGTTGGTTATTGTCAAGGAACAAGATCATGGTCTCATCATTTAGGGTTTGTCGGCACCGAGGCATCCTAAAAGCTAAGCTTTTATCATTTAGGGTTTGTTGACGCCCAGGCACCCTAAAAGCCTAAGCCGAGGCACCCTAGGTTGGGCCTAATCACTTGGCACTAATCACTTGGCTCTATTGCCACCTATGTTGGGTTTATCATCTAGGGTTTATCGATGCTAAGGAGAATTCTAAGTTGGGCCTAATCACTTGGCTCTATTGCCACCTATGGTTTAATGTAGCAAGAATGGCAGGGCAGTTGATCCTACTTAACTAAGTACTAAGATACCCCGGCGCATGCATTAGTCGCAAGTACCCCATATGTCCTATTTTTAGCAAAGTCATGCTAAAATTCATGGAAAATTTCAGCATGACCTTTGCTGAAAATAGGACATATGGAGTACCTGAATTTGCCGGAACAGAAGTTAATCGGCATTCCGGCAAACTCAAGGGCCTCTCGGGGTACCTGCAATTTCATGATAAACTGCCAACAAAAACACATGGAGTACTTGACAAAGTACTTGCCATAGTAATAGTCAATCTGCCTCTGTATGTATGTGTGTGGTGTCTAGATGCCAGCCACAGGTCAATGGCCATGCCACTACACTGCTTTGATTCTGTTTCTGATGGAGCTTTGTGCCACTAGGTGGCCTGTTTGAAGTGAAATAATCAGCATGGGCAACTGGTATTGGATTCACAGTGTAAAGGATGGATGAAAAGGTATTGTGCCCAAGTACAACATTTAACAATGCAATGCAGATAATCATTTGTTCTCACAGTACTTTTCCCAAGTAATAATAAACTAAATAACTGAGTAATCCAAATGAGGAAACAGAAAATAGCTGGCTGCAGCAACATAGCAAGCCTTCACTTACACAAGAATTCATTTCAAGCATCATTTATTATCTGAAACAGATCATGCTAAAGATACATGATACATCATTTCAGGCATCATTTAATATCAGTACAACTAACTAGCAGTACTTAAACAAGTTAAGCTACTGACTACAGTACTGGCTACTCTCTTAAGCTAGAAGCTACAAGTTAAACACATTATAACTTGAGTGTAACTCAGGACAAGTTAAACTTAAGCTAGAAGATACAAGTTGAACACACACCAGGCAATTTTTATAATATTATCAGAAAAATATCTTCAGTGTAACTCAGGAGAAGAAAAATCTCCACCAGAATAGGACTAGCATTTAAGAGTAATTTCCTCCAGTCAAACAAAGTTCAAACAAAAACTCACAACAGTCTTTTGATTAAGAGCCAAGTCACAACACTCTTTGAAGTTCAAACAAAAACTGACAACACTTGTTTGATCTGTCTCCTCCAAGAAAGAGCCAAGTCAGTCTCACCCAACTAGGGAAACATCAGTTAGACCACTAGCAATTGGGAATACACAACTGGGGCTAGGTTTGTGCTCTAGCTAGGCAGTAAAAAAGAGCATATAGAGGCATTGCCTGCCTCTGATGCAAGTGGGGATGTGAGCAGGATTATCACAATTAGATCACTAATTTGCTGGAATCTTATTTACAATTTTCTTCAAACTAGTTGGGATCTTATTTACAATATTCTTCAAACTAGTTACCACTCACTAGTACAATGTTTTCTAAACTGGTTGCCATCATCTCCCTTTTTATCATTTTGGTTATGTGAAATTAGTTGTAGTGAGTGGCCAAGCAATCACTAGCAATTTGTGCATAACAATTCCCGGTAATTTTACCTGTAAGCCCCCCTCTTCTGGCAACCTAGTAAAAAAATATACTACACAGGAAGCATCTGTTTCCATCTCTCTGTATAAAGGTTTAGCATTTGGCTGAATTGACCGAACGAGAAATGGGAAAAACTAACAACTCAAACAGCAAATGTCATATATGTGTTGGAAATTGCAGTGATAACTGATCGGCGTGTTCCATTTGTCAGTGGTTTTTACAAACTAATTCTCTTCATTTTCTTGGGGAAAAGTTGCTCTTTGCTTAACTACTAGCAAAATCATTGTGCATTGTTTTTTGTAATATTGTATCAGTTGTTTAAATGTTTGTGCCATCATGGCCCTAACTATACCCCAGAATGATGCCACTGCCGTTCGGCGCTACTGTTGGATTGAAATACTACAGCCGGAATCAACAGGATTATCGCCGATTTGCTGGACAAACAGAGTGTTTGCGAGAAGGAAGAGGGGAGAGGACGCGGAGCTCACCGGGGAGGCGCAAGGAGGCCCTGCGACAACTTAGTCGCAATAGAGGTGGCCGGAGTTGAGGAAGACAGCGGCGACCCGAGGAAGAAGAGGTGGAGGAGGGTGGAGGGGTCGAGCGCCGTTGCGCCCTGGTTCCGCGGCTCGCCGGCCCGGTGTTGAAGCAGATTCGTCCCGCCGCCTTGCATGTCTCCTCGCACGGTGGAGCTCGAGGGATGGGAAGGCGAGAGAGGCGGTGGATTGGGAGCGGACGGTGATGGGGGGCAGGGCAGGGGCTGACTGGGGGCGGTGACGGAGATGGAGGCGTGGGGGCGGCGACAGCATGGGTCGGGGCAGCGGGGGGAAGTGGATCTGGCGAGGGAGAGGAACGAAGGGGATCTGGCGAGAGGGAGGGAATTATCTAGGGGAATCTTACTAATGGCGCACCCGCGGTCGGTGCACCATTAGTATTTTTTTTACATAGCAATGGCGCACCAGGCAGAGGTGCACCATTAGTAATCTTTTTTTTATTTTTTAGTGCATGTAATAATTTTTTAGAAAATGAATATGAATATGAAACAGTAATTTTTTTATAAAAACAGTAATAATTGTTGTTTAACTACAATTGTAGTCTACACTTTATTATTATTATTATTTTAAAAAATGAATATGAATATGAAACGGGGGTG